>NC_091302.1:53175683-53240683 GCF_038502225.1 Cherax quadricarinatus | reverse complement strand
GCTTCTGAACACTCATTAACACTTCCCTGGATCCCTTAATGCTGCTAAAGACTCATTAACACTTCCCTGGATCCCTTAATGCTTCTGAACACTCATTAACACTTCCCTGGATCCCTTAATGCTGCTAAAGACTCATTAACACTTCCCTGGATCCCTTAATGCTGCTAAAGACTCATTAACACTTCCCTGGATCCCTTAATGCTTCTGAACACTCATTAACACTTCCCTGGATCCCTTAATGCTGCTAAAGACTCATTAACACTTCCCTGGATCCCTTAATGCTGCTAAAGACTCATTAACACTTCCCTGGATCCCTTAATGTTGCTAAAGATTCATTAACACTTCCCTGGATCCCTTAATGCTGCTAAAGACTCATTAACACTTCCCTGGATTCCTTAATGCTGCTAAAGACTCATTAACACTTCCCTGGATCCCTTAATGCTGCTAAAGACTCATTAACACTTCCCTGGATCCCTTAATGTTGCTAAAGACTCATTAACACTTTCCTGGATCCCTTAATGCTGGTAAAGACTCATTAACACTTCCCTGGATCTCTTAACAACTCCCAGCGCCCCTCGTGGCACACTTATCTCACCAGGAAGAGGTGAGAGTAGTCTCCAGGGCCGAAGATGAAGTGTGGAGCCACGCTGAAGAAACACCCCAATGTGGAGACCAGGAGTCCTGCAGCCATCCAGCGTGGCCGATGACCGTAGCCAGAGAAGTAAGCCAGAGGCAACGACAGAAACACCTGAAGAACGTCGTTCCCTGTCCCAATGAAACCTGTGGACGACACAGAGGCTTAGTGGTTGGAGGTACGGTGCTGGTGTTTTATTCTTCCACGGACAAGTGTCAAATGACAACCAACTTCATCAGGTCATGACCTAATGAAGCTCTTCATGGAGGGAGAGGTCATCAAAACAAAAGCAGGTTCTGGAAAAGCGTCGTTTCTTCACTATCGTCGGCAGAATATATTTTGGAGCCATCCACGATGGAATTATTAGACCCATTTAATGTTGTGTATATCTGTGTTGTGAGGGAGTTTCCTGCAAACCCAGTGAAAGAGGTTAGAGTACTTGAGAGTAACAATTAGTCGGGCAGGAGCCTGTGAGTACGAGGAAGTACGGAGACACTTGTGTGAGTACCAGAGAGTGGAAGAGGTACCTGTGTGAGTACCAGGTTGGTAGGTAGGTAATTGTGTGAGTACCAGGTAGGGAGTTAGGCAACTGTGTGAGTACCAGGTAGTGAGCTAGGCACCTGTGAGGGAGCTGGGAAGGTTGAAGTGACGTTCTACTGTAGTGAGAGTGCTGGAGACGTAAGCGTAGAAGGCGCCCTGACTTACTGCCATTAAGCTGAACACCAGCAAGTACACCTCCGACCGCGCCGCCCACTGCAGCCACCCACCGCCCACACACCCCACCCCGCACCTGTAAAAGAAGAGGTGTGTACCACAGACCTGACCAAAGCAAAGAGATGTACTACAGCCGAGTTGAAGAACTCTCTGTCTGTCACAACTGCAAGTTCAATATATATAGGATTCTATATCACGAACGAACCTTCACTACAACCACTACCAGCCCCATCTACCACAATTATTACTACCACAATTATTACTACCACAATTACCACTACCAGCCCATCTACCACAATTATTACTACCACAGTTACCACTACCAGCCCATCTACCACAATTATTACTACCACAATTACCACTACCAGCCCCACTACCACAATTATTACTACCACAATTATTACTACCACAATTATTACTACCACAATTATTACTACCACAATTACCACTACCAGCCCATCTACCACAATTATTACTACCACAATTATTACTACCACAATTACCACTACCAGCCCATCTACCACAATTATTACTACCACAATTACCACTACCAGCCCCACTACCACAATTATTACTACCACAATTACTACTACCAGCCCATCTACCACAATTATTACTACCACAATTACCACTACCAGCCCCACTACCACAATTATTACTACCACAATTATTACTACCACAATTATTACTACCACAATTATTACTACCACAATTATTACTACCACAATTATTACTACCACAATTACCACTACCAGCCCATCTACCACAATTATTACTACCACAATTACCACTACCAGCCCATCTACCACAATTATTACTACCACAATTACCACTACCAGTCCCACTACCACAATTATTACTACCACAATTACAACTACCAGCCCCACTACCACAATTATTACTACCACGATTACCACTACCAGCCCCACTACCACAATTATTCCCACCACAATTACTATTACCAGCCCCACTTCCACAATTATTACCACTACTACCAACATTATTACCACCACTACCAACATTATTACCACCACTACCAACATTATGACCACCACAATCACCACTACCACCATAATTACCACCATCACCTCTACCACCATTATTACCATCACCATCATCACTACGTACCATCATTATTGCCACCACTACCACCATTATTACCACCACTACCACCACTCACCTGGTGAAGCTCTCAGGACCCAATATTTCATCCACCATGGCATCAGTCAAGAGAACCTCGCCCTCTTCATCAGAGTCAGATGTTCGAGGTTCATCTAAGCCACCAGCGGGAGGCAGCGAGGGTGGGTGTCTGGCCTGCTGGAGTAGCATGTGAGTGGTCTCGTGGGCGACCTCGTGGGCGGCCTCGTGGTCGGCCTCGTGGGTCAAGCTGAAGCTGTTTTCATCTCTGTTATGAGCGGCCATAGTTGAACCTGTTAGGGAAGAGAGAGAGAGAGAGAGAGAGTGAGAGAGAGAGAGAGAGAGAGAGAGAGAGAGAGAGAGAGAGAGAGAGAGAGAGAGAGAGAGAGAGAGAGAGAGAGAGAGAGAGAGAGAGAGAGAGAGAGAGACTGTAATATAATAAGGAAATAGTCAATTTCTCTCGTTTAAGCTGCTTATTTCTACATGAAGTCAACTAATGAATTTAAGCAGCAAGATCAACACTAACCCACAACACTCACACTACACTCACAACACTACACTCACAACACTACACTCACAACACTACAGTCGCTATACTTCGCAAAAAAACGAGGTCATTTACTTACCACCAACACCCACCTATGGAGAAGTTTTTGTAGAAAGTACCACTGACAAGCACCACTGGCCAAGTACCACTAGCCGACACCACTGACACAGCACTACTGAAACAACACCCCTGACCAAGTACCACTGGCCAACACCACTGACACAGCACTACTGAAACAACACCACTGAGTACCACTTGCCACGTACCACTGACATACTACCACTGACACAGTACCACTGACATACTACCACTGACACAGTACCACTGAAACACCACCAGTGACAGGGTACCACTTGTTGCATACCACTAACACAATACCATCACCCTTGTCACAGGCGGACGAGAGATCACTGCAGCCACCACAACAACACCACTGTAACAGTCACAGTGGATGCTGTTAACGTGCCCAGTCTCAGCTCTTCACTGTGTCAGCCCTGCCTGTGAGTGACCAATAGCAGGAGTGTGTGGATATACATTTGTGTTCTAACCAATAGAAGAGCGAGGTTTATGACGGTAGTACCCAGCCACTAACACCAAAAATGGGTCACTTTTGCGTGGATGAGGATATCTTGGATGATTGATTAATGAGGTTTAAATCCTATCAACTATCCACTATAATCTAGCATATTCATAATTACTATCGCATTCGCTTTGTCTCGTAAGGTGAAGTCCGGGATCTTTCCTTAATTCATGGTATAACTTAACAAATCTATGGACAAGGTAGATTATAGTGGAAAAATGAACATGTTATTAGAAGACGGGGGAACTTACTTACTTTTTTTATGTAGCCTATTCACCACCAGTCAAGAATACTTTAACTCTTATAATAAGGATTAAGGAAAACTCTCAGTGTATATACACTAACACTCTTACTTTATCTTCCCTCCTCGCTGACGGCCCCACCTCTGACACAGACTCCAGCTTCGACTTTTTGTCGGCAACAGATTTATTACACCAGTTTTGATTATACTTCCTTCAGCATTCCTCACCGGCCTTACTAACTCTACCTCTGTTATACTCTACACCCTCGCTGGTCTCTGATCAGGCATATTACACCTTTAGCATACCCTACCCTGCAGCGCTGTATGATTATAATAATATAATAATCAGTGTATATACACTGAGATACACACCTCTCTATACATATTCTTCTTACTGTGAGTGTACTTGGAAGACTATCTCCCAAGCACAGTCCGTGGATGAAGCTAAGTCCAGTATAGGTAGAAATGTCGTCTGATTTCACCTTCAGTTTGTAGGTGGTGTGAATTGTATCATCCACTTTAGTGTGGCTCTTCCTCACTGCTTCTAACACGTCAAGAAGCTTAAAATTTTAAACACACACACGAAAGATGTATGGTGAACTAATTTCAACCAATCTACTTTCTTTTCCAATTTATTTCCGTTTTTTTCTGTTCTTGGTTCCCAGTTACCACCCTTTTTCCTGACTCTCGTCTCTTTCCTCATTTATTCTTTCTCTGTCTCTTTCCTTCCTCTCCCCGCTGTGTGTGCGTGCCAGTATGAAGACCTCCCACCAGGCACTGGGCCAGACACGACCCTCTCCTGGGTACTGGGCCGGGCAGGGCCAGTCATAAACAATCAATAACCATTAATTCCCAAAGCAGTGCCCACACTCACTCTCTTACCCTCCTCCGTGTTGTGGCAGCAGGTGGGGGACGGAATGGCAAGAATGGGGATTATGAAGTGTTGGATGGAATGGGGATGATGGTTAAGGAGTGATGGATAGGATAGGATGTTGGTTGGCGGCTGCTGGAAAGGATGGGAGGGATGGAAGGAAGGAAAGGGAGGGTAGTAAAGAAGTGCTGGACGGGACGGGAGAGATTCAAAGTTTATTCTCTATAAGGATTACAATGCTGAGTTTACAGAAATTTGGTTATTGTGTGGTTTACATGTAGTAAAATTGTGATTACAGAGTGTACCACTAGAACGCTTAGCATGGCTAGGCATTTCGGGCAGACTTAGTTTTATTCTTAATTGTAAAATATTACAAATTATGAGGTAAGTTGGTATTATGGCTAAGTGACTAAATACTAGTTTGTGAGTTTAGCAATGTGAATGCTTTTGTTTTGGCACAGTACATAGTTTCAGTATTGGAGTATCACAGGATTCATTATTTTAAGATTGAGGTTAATATTTCTGTTTATGGTCAAATGAGTGAGTGAGTGTAAGTGTGAACCACCAGGTGGTATTCGTGTAGTTAGTTGACGGGGTGTATCAGGGAGATAAGATGTTTTCTAATGGTAGTTTTGAAGGTGATGAATGTGTCTGCAGTTCTAGAGTTCTCAGGTAGGGTATTCCAGATTTTAGGGCCTTTGACATACATTGAATTTTTGTAAAGGTTTAGTCGGACACGGGGAATGTCGTAGAGATGATTGTGTTTGGTATTATGCCTGTGGGTTCTGTCACAACTATCAAGAAAGCGTTTTAGGTCAAGGTTGATATTAGAGTTTAAGGCCCTGTAGATGTAGATTGCACAGTAGTAAGTGTGGATGTACTGAACTGGGAGTAAGTTTAGGTCTATGAAAAGTGGGGGGGGGTGTGTTGCCAGAGATGGGATTTAGTGATTATTCTTACTGCAGCTTTTTGTTGGGTTATTATTGGCTTTAGGTGTGTTGCTGCAGTTGATCCCCAAACACAAATAGCATAGGTGAGGTATGGATAAATAAGTGAGTGGTATAGTGTGAGAAGGGCATTTTGCGGCACGTAGTATCATATCTTGGAGAGGATCCCAACCGTTTTGGATACTTTTTTGGTTATATGCTGGATATGGGTGCTGAAATTCAGGTTGTTGTCAAGGTATAAGCCTAGGAATTTGCCCCCATTATTTCTGGTAATTAGAGTGTTGTCAATCTTAATGTTAATTTGTGCATCTCCTGCTCTGCTACCAAACATAATATAGTAGGTTTTGTCAGTGTTAAGCGTAAGTTTATTGGCTGTCATCCAAGTCGATATTTTAATCAGCTCCTCATTCACAATGGTGTTGAGGGTGGCAAGATTAGGGTGAGAGATGACACAAGTCGTGTCATCAGCAAAGAGAATGGGTTTCAGGTGTTGGGATAGGTTTGGAAGGTCATTGATGTATATGAGGAAGAGCAGGGGACCAAGGACACTTCCCTGCGGAACTCCAGTATCAAGTGGCCGTGTTGCTGATGCTGTGTCTTTAATGGTGACGTACTGATACCTATTAGTAATGTAAGATTTGAAATAAGCAAGTGCATGGCCTCTTATACCGTAATGATCAAGTTTGTGGAGTAGGATGTCGTGGTCTACTGTGTCAAAAGCTTTTCTTAGGTCAATAAAAATTCCTAGTGGATATTCCTTATTTTCCAATGCTCTGTAAAGCAGATCTAGCATTTTTATGATTGCATCATTAGTGCTTTTATTTTTCCTGAATCCAAATTGGCAGGGGGTGAGTATGTTTTGAGCCGTTATAAATGAATACAGTCTCCTGTGCACGGGTTTCTCAAAGATTTTGGATAGCAATGGTAAGTTAGATATTGGCATATAGTTGTTTAAGTCTGTAGGGTCACCACCTTTATGTATTGGTGTAACCCTTGCCATCTTGAGTAGTTTCGGGAAGGTGCTAGTCTCTAGTGACTTGTTAAAAAGTAATGAAATAGCATGCGAAAGGACATGGGCCGCTCGTTTGTACAGTAGTGGTGGGACATGAGACAGATTCCCTGAGTTATTTTTAAGTGACTTTATAATCTCAGTGACTTCCGTGGGCTCAGTTGGTGCAAGATAGAAGGAATTAGGGAAATTCCCATCTAGGTAGTCCCCGGCATGGGCATTGGTATGTGGGATTTTACTGGCGAGATTAGATCCTATGGTTGAGAAGAAGTCGTTTATCTTGTTAGCTGTGTCAGTGGGATGTAGTGGTGTTTCATTAGGTTTAGTTAGGACAATATTCTTGGTTTTTCTCAGTTTGTGGGGCCCTAGAATCTGAGAGAGTGTTTTCCAGGTCTTTTTTATATCTCCTCTAGTGTCTGTGAATCTACTGGAGTAGTATAGTTGTTTGGCTTTCTTTATTACTTTGGTGAGAGCTGATGAATAGTGTTTAAGAATATCTTTGTGTATTAAGCCCTGTCTATATTGCTTTTCATATTGGTGTTTCTTGTCAATGGATTTCAGAATGGTGCTGGTTAGCCATGGGCAACCAAGCCGTTTGTTTGTGATCTGTTTTGTTTTTATAGGACAATGTTTGTTGTATAGTCTAAGTAATTTGTTAAGAAAAATGTCTGTCCAGTCATCAATACCACTGGCCTTGGAGAATTCTGTAGGCCAATCAACAGTCTCTAGGACAGCTGTGAACTTCCTTACTGAGGCCTCGTCATGGAGTCTAAATGAGACTTTGTTGTATTCAAGTGGTGGTTTACTAATGTTTGTCAGGAGGAAGGTAGGGTAGTGGTCTGTAGTGCTATCTGTGATTATCCCTGATTTAAGGGGGGCTAGTATATTGGTCCATATGTGGTCTATTATGGTTGCACTTGTCTCAGTGAGCCTGGTTGGTTTAGTTATTGTTGGTATGAGAAGTGTGTTGTTCATATTGTTGATGAAATCAGTTACAGGCTGATCATCTAGTAAGCCAAGGTTGATGTTGAAGTCTCCAGCTAAGAGAAGGTGGTGCTTATTCATTTGTCTGTTTGTTATTAGTGACTTTAATTTCTCACTGAAATTTGGGATGTTTGTGTGAGGTATCCGGTAAATGGCACCGATTGTTATAGGCGTCTTAAGGTTTTTACAGTAAAATTAGCAAAAATGTATTCCCCATATTCATCACTAAAGCAAGTGGTGCTAAGACAAGATAATTGGTTAGAGTAATAGATTGCAATACCACCCCCAACTTGGGGTTAATTGTGGGTGATGGGAGAGATGGGGTTAATTGTGGGTGATGGGAGAGATGGGGTTAATTGTGGGTGATGGGAGAGATGGGGTTAATTGTGGGTGATGGGAGAGATGGGGTTAATTGTGGGTGATGGGAGAGATGAGATTAGTTAATAATGCCCACTGGATCCACGCAGTGGGCATTATTAATTGTATTTATTTTTCACAATATACGTTATACATATACTTGTATAAATAAAGATTATTATTATTATTATGATTATTATTATTAATGTCAAAATTAATTCCTAATTATGTACCCTCAAAGGTGTACCTTGAAGGTCTTGCTTGATGTGTATTCTTCCTTCATACTTTCACTTATATTTTGTTGAGTGTCTTATCCAGTAGGCTTAAAGTGTACAGCGCTGGTTTACTGTACATATGTAAGTGCACTGCATTCACTGCTGCATTCACTGCTGCGTTCACTGCTGAATTCACTGCTGAATTCACTGCTGCATTCAGTGCTGCATTCACTGCTGCATTCACTGCTGCATTCATTGCTGCATTCACTGCTGCATTCACTGCTGCATTCACTGCTGCATTCACTGCTGCATTCACTGCTGCATTCACTGCTGCATTCACTGCTGCATTCACTGCTGCATTCACTGCTGCATTCACTGCTGCATTCACTGCTGCATTCACTGCTGCATTCACTGCTGCATTCACTGCTGCGTTCACTGCTGCGTTCACTGCTGCATTCACTGCTGCATTCACTGCTGCATTCACTGCTGCATTCACTGCTGCGTTCACTGCTGCGTTCACTGCTGCATTCACTGCTGCATTCACTGCTGCATTCACTGCTGCATTCACTGCTGCATTCACTGCTGCGTTCACTGCTGCGTTCACTGCTGCATTCACTGCTGCATTCACTGCTGCGTTCACTGCTGCATTCACTGCTGCATTCACTGCTGCATTCACTGCTGCGTTCACTGCTGCGTTCACTGCTGCATTCACTGCTGCATTCACTGCTGCGTTCACTGCTGCATTCACTGCTGCATTCACTGCTGCATTCACTGCTGCGTTCACTGCTGCGTTCACTGCTGCATTCACTGCTGCATTCACTGCTGCATTCACTGCTGCATTCACTGCTGCATTCACTGCTGCATTCACTGCTGCATTCACTGCTGCATTCACTGCTACATTTTCGATTCCAGGACTGAATGTGTTAATGGTACACAATACCGACAAGTTGATAAGACACATGTGCAATAGTTAGGTAACTTTATTCCGAAACATTTCGCCTACACAGTAAGCTTCTTCAGTCGAGTACAGAGGCAACAGCAGAACTAGTAGAGATGTGAAGACGATGTAATCAGTCCCTCACCCTTGAAGACGTAGTTTTGAGGTGGTCAGTCCCTCAGCCTAGAGGAGAGTTTTGTTTCATAGTCTGGAACAATGTTCCAGACTATGGAACAAGTTATGTGACATGAGAGACTACGTTGCACTAATGGATAATACACATACAAAACAATATTATGTGACAGCGATCAGGTGAAGCTTAGAGCTGGCTATTACATCTCCTATTAGTCTATTTCCCGCTTTCTGCAAACTCAGAGGCTCTCTTCTACCTTACAACATATGGGGAGGGAGGATTGGTGGTTGGCAGACAGACCGGTGTCTCTCATTATGTGAAAGATGTGGCTGGTGTCACCATGGCAACCTACTCTGAGAAAACTTCCCCTCATTTCTTCTGTTGCTACTCTTGCAAAATTAAATAGCTCCTGATAATGCACGGAGACTTGTGAAAGTACTTGAGCTAAAGATTTCCATCTCCCTGTCTTGTCTTGCATTGTTAGGATCGTCTGTCTGCGATTGTATTGTATGTGTGTATATATATATATATATATATATATATATATATATATATATATATATATATATATATATATATATATATATATATATACACATTTGATCAGAGTTGGAACCCACAACCAGTATTATGGTAGCAGGGAAAGTGAACACAGTTTCACAGCACCACAGTGGGTAACCAGGCATCTAACATCTTCTATTAAGCTTTTAAGGTTTAAATAATAAGATATTTCAAGGACCCCATTGGAAATAAGTCACTTTGTCTGACTTTTATTATTATTATTAAAGATTCGTCGGTATTTTCCCGGCCCGGGCCTTTTCCAAGTGGTAGCCCGGCCTTGGCTCCCTCTTTAGGGAGTGTCTGAGACCCAAGTCTCCCATCGGAGGAGGCATAAGTACCCCCTCATCATTGGGACCAACTGTCCCCAGGCATAGCCACAAGCTAGGCCTCTCTGGTCTGTCATCCCCGCCCCAAGGGGGCTAACGGGAATGACAGTCTTGTGAGCTACAAGCTCTGGCTCAGGCACCTACCCTGCCCTAAAAGGGCTGGGCATGGTGTCGATGTCTGACTTTTTGTAGTTATCTTACGTATTTAAAAATTATTTGTGGTAATTGTAGTTATGTGTACCTGCGCATGTTAATGGCTTTATGTGTACTTAATAACATATTATAAAATGTACATCACACATAGTAACCTTTGCAAAGAAATAAAGAATTGTATTTATGTTTGTACTTATCTACCAACTTACTTCTATTTACTGGCTTACCAGTTTTTAGTTATGGCTAAAGCTTCATGAATTATATCATTTTCTTTGAATATTTTAAGTAACATAGAAAACGTACCTTTTGGGGTAGCTAAAACAATACTAACACCGTGCGGTTACAAGGGGCAGCATGTGTTAAATTAAGATAAGATAAGATTTCGTTCGGATTTTTAACCCCGGAGGGTTAGCCACCCAGGATAACCCAAGAAAGTCAGTGCGTCATCGAGGACTGTCTAACTTATTTCCATTGGGGTCCTTAATCTTGTCCCCCAGGATGCGACCCACACCAGTCGACTAACACCCAGGTACCTATTTGCTGCTAGGTGAACAGGACAACAGGTGTAAGGAAACGTGTCGAAATGTTTCCACTCGCCGGGAATCGAACCCGGGCCCTCCGTGTGTGAAGCGGGAGCTTTAGCCACCAGGCCACCGGGCCACAGGATGGGGGGAGAGGGATGGTGGGGAAGGAAACAAGGGAAGGAGAAAGGAGGTAATGCCCTCCTAGAAATTACATTAGAGCTCCAGAATAAAAATAATAATTATAATAGCTTTGCTTCAAGACATTTTTCTTAACAACAGACATTTTTCTTAACAAAATACTTAGACTATACAACAAACATTGTCCTATAAAAACGAAACAGATCACGAATAAACGGCTTGGTTGCCCATGGCTAACCAGCAGCATTCTGAAATCCATTGATAAGAAACACCAATATGAAAAGCAATATAGACAGGGCTTAATACACAAAGATATTCTTAAACAATATTCAACAGTTCTCACCAAATTAATAAAGAAAGCCAAACAACTATACTACTCCAGCAGATTCACTGACACTAGAGGAGATATAAAAAAGACCTGGAAAACACTCTCTCAGATTCTGGGGACCCACAAACTGAAAAAACCAAGAATATTGTTCTAACTAAACCTCATGAAACACCACTACATCCCACTGACACAGCTAACAAGATAAACGACTTCTTCTCAAACATAGGATCTAATCTCGCCAGTAAAATCCCACGTACAAATGCCCGTGCCGGGAACTACCTAGATGGGAATTTCCCAAATTCCTTCTATCTTGTACCAAACGAGCCCACGGAAGTCACCGCGATCATAAAGTTACTTAAAAATAACTCGGGGAATCTGTTTCACGTCCCACCATTATTGTACAAACGAGCGGCCCATGTCCTTTCGCATGCTATTACATTACGTTTTAATTAACAAGTCACTAGAAACTAGCACTTTCTCGACACTACTCAAGACAGCAAGGGTTACACCAATACATAAAGGTGGTGACCCTACAGACGTAAACAACTACGTCTACGTCTACCTGGATGAGTACTAACAAACTTACACTAAACATTGACAAAACCTACTTCATTCAGTTTGGTAACAGAGCTACAGATGTCCCTCTTAACATAATGATAAACGGATCACCTATCACAAAGCTAACAGAGGGAAAATTCTTAGGAATCCACCTTGATAATAGACTCAAATTTCATACACATATACAACAAATTTCTAAGAAAATTTCCAAGACTGTAGGCATACTATCGAAGATACGGTACTATGCTCCACAGTCAGCCCTCCTGGCCCTATATCACTCTCTTATTTACCCCTATCTCACCTATGGAATTTGTGCATGGGGCTCAACAACAAGTAACCATCTCAGACCACTAATTACCCAACAAAAGGCTGCAGTTAGAATGATAACAAATTCTCACTACAGGCAGCACACTCCACCAATATTCAATACACTCAACCTACTCACCATACAAAACATCCATACTTATTACTGCACCTATTACATACATAGAACACTCAACTCTGATATTAACCCTCCCCTCAAACATCTCCTTGCCAACCTCAACAGAACACATGACCATAACACAAGGCACAGATCACTCTTTGATATTCCTCGTGTCCATCTCACGCTATGCAAAAACTCAATGCACATAAAAGGCCCTAAAATCTGGAATTCATTACCTGTAAATATAAAAGAAACACTACCTGTTTATAAATTCAAGTCTCTTCTCAAAGATCACTTACTCACCCAAAACCAAATAAATACTGAATAACTGAACCTTATAAATTGTATATCTTAAATGTTTCTCACAATTATATCACATAAATGTTAAACCTAAAACCCAATCTAACTTTATTATTTTTTAAATACACTACCTAACAGAATACTCCATTCTACTGAATTTACAACAATGCATGCAACCATATGACCTGTCTTTGTAATACTCACTTGAGCTTTATAGTAATCAGTTTACATTAATGTTTTTCACTGATTTCATCATTGCTTAGTTAATCTTAAGTTAATTTTAAGCCAGCCCGTAATGCTATGCATAGTATAAGTGGCTTTGGCATGCTGCTCTTCTGTATTTTTTTGTACCTCTGTAAGTGTGCTCAAATTATAAATAAATAAATAAATAAATAAATAAACTATAGGCCAATATCAAACTTACCATTGCTATCCAAAATCTTCGAGAAACTCGTGCACAGGAGACTATCTTCATTTATAACGTCACAAAACATACTCAACCCCTGCCAATTTGGATTCAGGAAAAATAAAAGCACTAATGATGCAATTATAAAAATGCTAGACCTGCTTTACACAGCATTGAAAAATAAGAAATATCCACTAGGAATTTTTATTGACAAAATAGAGCGAAACACCAACGTCAAAGACCTGGGAGTGATCATGTCGGAGGATCTCACCTTCAAGGACCATAACATTGTATCAATCGCATCTGCTAGAAAAATGACAGGATGGATAATGAGAACCTTCAAAACTAGGGAGGCCAAGCCCATGATGACACTCTTTAGGTCACTTGTTCTATCTAGGCTGGAATATTGCTGCACACTAACAGCACCTTTCAAGGCAGGTGAAATTGCTGACCTAGAAAATGTACAGAGAACCTTCACGGCGCGCATAACGGAGATAAAACACCTCAATTACTGGGAGCGCTTGAGGTTCCTGAACCTGTATTCCCTGGAACGCAGGCGGGAGAGATACATGATTATATACACTAGGGAAAATCCTAGAGGGACTAGTACCGAACTTGCACACGAAAATCACTCACTACGAAAGCAAAAGACTTGGCAGACGATGCAACATCCCCCCAATGAAAAGCAGGGGTGTCACTAGCACGTTAAGAGACCATACAATAAGTGTCAGGGGCCCGAGACTGTTCAACTGCCTCCCAGCATACATAAAGGGGATTACCAACAGACCCCTGGCAGTCTTCAAGCTGGCACTGGACAAGCACCTAAAGTCGGTTCCTGACCAGCCGGGCTGTGACTCGTACGTTGGTTTGCGTGCAGCCAGCAGTAACAGCCTGGTTGATCAGGCTCTGATCCACCAGGAGGTCTGGTCACAGAGTGGGCCGCGGGGGCGTTGACCCCCGGAACTCTCTCCAGGTAAACTCCAGGTAAGAAAAGCGTTTGACACAGTAAACCACGGCATCCTACTCCACAAACTTGACTACTATGGTATAAGAGGCAATGCGCTTGCATATTTTAAATCGTACCTTTCTAATAGGTATCAGTATGTCACCATTAAAGACACAGCCCCATCAATACGACCACTTGATACTGGAGTTCCGCAGGGAAGTGTCCTTGGACCCCTGCTCTTCCTCATTTACATCAATGATCTTCCAAATATATCCCAACACCTGAAACCCATTCTCTTTGCTGACGACGCGACTTGTCATCTCCCACCCTAATCTTGCCACCCACAACACCATTGTTAATGAGCTGCTCAAAATATCGACTTGGATAACAGCCAATATACTTACACTTAACACTGGCAAAACCTACTATATTATGTTTGGTAGCAGAGCAGGTGTTGCGCAACTTAACGTTAAGATCGACAACACTCTTATTGCCAGACATAATGAGGGCAAATTCCTTGGCCTATACCTTGACAACAACCTAAATTTCAGCACCCATATCCAACACATAACAAAAAAAGTATCCAAAACGGTGGGGATCCTCTCCAAGATACGATACTACGTGCCGCAAACTGCCCTTCTCACACTATACCATTCACTTATATATCCATACCTCACCTATGCTATCTGTGTTTGGGGTTCAACTGCAGCAACACACCTAAAGCCAATAATAACCCAACAAAAAGCCGCAGTAAGAATAATCACTAAATCCCATCCCTGGCAACACCCACTCCCCACTCTTCATAGATCTAAACTTACTCCCTGTTCAGAACATCCACACTTACTACTGTGCAATCTATACCTACAGGATCTTAAATTCCAATATTAACCTTGACCTAAAACGTTTTCTTGATAGTTGTGACAGGATCCACAGGCATAACACCAGACACAAACATCTCTATGACATTCCCCGTGTTCGACTAAACCTTTACAAAAATTCAAAAGACCTAAAATCTGGAACACCCTACCTGAAAACTCTAGAACTGCAGACACATTCATCACTTTTCAAAACTACTGTTAGAAAACACCTTATCTCCCTGATCCACCCCGACAACTAACTACATGATAACCACCTGGTGGTTCACAATTACCCTCACTCACCCACTGACTATAAACCCAGAAATACTGATCTTAATCTTAAAATAATAAATCCTAACTAGTCATAAGTTTGCCTATGATACTCCAATATAGACACTTTGTATTGTGCCAAAACAAAAGCATTCACATTGCTAAACTCACAAATTATGATGTAGTCACTTAGCCTTAATACCATAATCTGTAAGGATTTAATGTTAAGAATTAATCTAAGTCTGCTCGAAATGCCTAGCCATGCTAGGTGTCCTAGTGGCCCCCTCTGTAATTAGTATTTTATAACATGTAAACCACAAAATACCCAAAACCTGTAAACCCCACATTGTAACCCTTATAGAGAATAAACTTGAATTGAATTGAATAGCCTGCCTCCTCTTCCAAAAATCTACCCCCCTCATAATGTAAGTCTTCTGGAGCTGTCCCTGAGACTTACCTATTCATCGTACCCTCCCTCAATAATGAACCCGGGCTCTTTCGGTTGTGAGACGAAAGGTAAAATAAGATAATAGTTGATTTATGGAGTTTAAAGCAAAGACTGTGCCATAATTTCTGTACTGGAGGACTTAGAGGTGGCTATCAGGTTGATAGGGAGTTAGCAGACTTGTTGTCAAACGGCTTTATTATTGTTTCTGTTTTCGTTTAGGAGGATTTGAAAGTTGTCTTTGGTGCTGCCACTGGTTTTAAGGCTAGCTACTACACGAAGGTTATTGTGGGATGCGCCGAGTACCTCCCTGCTCCATGAGCTTTATTGTTTATCTTCTTAAAGCTGTTTATGGATCCAGCCTTCACTACTTCACTCGCCAGATTGTTCCACTTCCTGACAACTCTATGACTGAAGACACTTTCTAAGATCCCTGTGACTCATCTGAGTCTTCAGCTTGAAGTTGTGATCCCTTGTTTCTGTGTTCCATCTCTGAAACATCCTGTCCCTGTCCACCTTGCCAGTTCCTCTCAATATTTTATATGTCGTTATCATATCCTCCTTATTTCTCCTGTCCTCCAGTGTCGTCAGGTTGAGTTCCCTAAACATATCCCTCGGTCTTCTCTCAGAGCTGATTTCTTGACTTGATTGAACAGGTGTGTGGGTTCCAAACTGGTGCTGCATACTCATATATGGGCCTCACGTACACGGTGTACAGAGTCTTGAACGATTCCTTAGTAAGGTGTCGGAACGCTATTCTTAGGTTAGCAGGCGACCATATGCTGCAGCAGTTATTTGTGTGTGTGCGTGTGTGTGTGTGTGTGTGTGTGTGTGTGTGTACTCATTTAATTGTACTCACCTAATTGTACTCACCTAATTGTGGCTGAAGGGGTTGATTCATAGCTCCTGGCCCCTCCCTCTTCTCTGGTCGCCACTAGGTCCACTCCCTGCTCCATGAGCTTTAACATACCTCTTCTTAAAGCTATGTATGGACCGTGCCTCCACTACGTAACTTTCCAGCCTATTCTACTTCCTGACAACTCTATGAGTGAAGAAATATTTCCTAACATCCCTGTGACTCATCTGAGTCTTCAGCATTTAAAATGTGTGTGTGTGTGTGTGTGTGTGTGTGTGTGTGTGTGTGTGTGTGTGTGTGTGTGTGTGTGTGTGTGTGTGTGTGTGTAAGTATCCTTGACTCAGCTTCCTAGCAACAAAAGCATCTACACTGTGGGGAGAACTGGGTCCTGGGACAGAGTGCATGGGCATGCCATTTATTGCCTTTTCAAAGTTTTTTGGTGTTAGGATAATATCCAAGATTTTTGAGCTGACCAAATTTTGGGTCTCGTTTATGAAGAATTCATCTGGACTGTCGACCCTTAGTCTGGGCAGAGGATCGCTGAACACTGAGTCGTATTGGGACTTTAACATCTCACTCATTTCTTGGCTGTCATCTGTGTATGTCCCATCTCGCCTAAGGAGGAGCCAAGTACTGGATGTTATTTTTCCCTTAGATCTGGCATAAGAGAAGAAGTATTTTTTTTTTCTCATTTCCCTTTATGGCTTTAAGTTCTTCCTGCGATTCTATGCTATCTATGTATCTGAGTAGCACACAAGAAACGAGTGGAGAACTCCCGGGAGTTTGGGATAAGTCTCCTTACGTACGTAACCAGCGAAAGTCTTTAGTAAAAAAGTGTTGGAACACGTTCACAACTTGTTGGGTTTAGTGTAAATGATCAACTTAACAGGATTTTGCGAATTATATCCAGGAGACAATAATCCGACAAAATAATAATTTAATATCTTTAATATTAACGTGTTTTAAAAGAAGTAAATATAAATTCTCTCTCTCTCTGTTGTTGAAAAATACAGAATTATGCTTTTTAGTACAATAATACTAAGGACCATAAGTTTGTAATACAATTTACGAACATTTAGTAAAAGTGACATTGTCACAAGTCGTAATTAACCATATACACACACATACACATACACGAAGTGTCTCTCAATAGATCGACTCTATAAACGTACAAGGATAAATAGTACATCCGTCCTTGAATAATCATAGACTTCGAGTACGATAATCCACCATATTAGAAGCCAGCCTATAGACGGAGACATATATCAAAACATAACAAGCAATTTTAACGAGGAATAAAAGCATACAGCTGAGATCTTGAATATAATATAGGAGTCATAATACTCCCATCTTACTGTATAAGATCGACTCACTTCAAAATCAAAACTTGGGTAATACGTCGAGGTCACACTTAAATCCAGTAAATGACTTTATAACGTCAGAAAAACTCGTAATCTTAGTAGATATTAAAATCTCTGAGTTCAGAACTAACTCTGTCCTTCACAAATACTTAGTGTAGCGAGAAAGAGGATCCATCTCACCAACGGAACCGTCTATTATCCAAAACTTGAGTCAAAACAAACTTCCAGAGAAGGAGATGTTTGCAAGGTTAGAGGTAGGCTGGTACTCACTCAGGCAACGAGATGTTACCAAAGCTAAAGGTAGGCTGGTACTCACTCAGGCAACGAGATGTTACCAAGGCTAAAGGTAGGCTGGTACTCACTCAGGCAACGAGATGTTACCAAGGCTAAAGGTAGGCTGGTACTCACTCAGGCAACGAGATGTTACCAAGGCTAAAGGTAGGCTGGTACTCACTCAGGCAACGAGATGTTACCAAGGCTAAAGGTAGGCTGGTACTCACTCAGGCAACGAGATGTTACCAAGGTTAAAGGTAGGCTGGTACTCACTCAGGCAACGAGATGTTACCAAGGTTAAAGGTAGGCTGGTACTCACTCAGGCAACGAGATGTTACCAAGGCTAAAGGTAGGCTGGTACTCACTCAGGCAACGAGATGTTACCAAGGCTAAAGGTAGACAGGTACTCACTCAGGCAACGAGATGTTACCAAGGCTAAAGGTAGGCAGGTACTCACTCAGGCAACGAGATGTTACCAAGGCTAAAGGTAGGCTGGTACTCACTCAGGCAACGAGATGTTACCAAGGCTAAAGGTAGGCAGGTACTCACTCAGGCAACGAGATGTTACCAAGGCTAAAGGTAGGCTGGTACTCACTCAGGCAACGAGATGTTACCAAGGCTAAAGGTAGGCTGGTACTCACTCAGGCAACGAGATGTTACCAAGGCTAAAGGTAGGCTGGTACTCACTCAGGCAACGAGATGTTACCAAGGCTAAAGGTAGGCTGGTACTCACTCAGGCAACGAGATGTTACCAAGGCTAAAGGTAGGCTGGTACTCACTCAGGCAATGCCTCTATGCAAGACGTCAACTTGGTTTATAAGACACCTACCCGAGAGACCGATTAATTTAACTATTTTACGACAGTTAGCAAAGCAGTTCCTGACGTAATTCAATAAAATACATCCTACCTATATACAAACCTAAGTAATATAAGGTCAGATAATAATATAAAGCAAAATATCTTCCTTTTAGCTATCAATGAAGATATCGGCATTATAATATTAAGTGAGAAATAAAAAGATACGCATATAATAACAAATACACCTTTGGTCCCATGCAAGGGATCCAACTCCCTAACTCTGATAGACTTTGAGAGAGCCGATGACAACATACCCAGGCCCAGACTCGTGCAACTCTGTATTCATTAAAAACTCCTAGAAAACCCTTTCGCGTGCCCTAAGTACACTATGGAGAAGGAACTTAGACATGCGCGAAATTTCACAGTCACTAAAAACAACGGGTAAAGCCCCTCTCCATAAAAGTGGCAGTAAAGCATTAGCTAAGAACTATAGAGCAATAGCTCTAACGTCCCACATCATAAAAATCTTTGAAAGAGTGCAAACCACTTGAATTCCCAAAAATTGCACAATCCAGGGCAACATGGGTTCAGGGTAGGTCGCTCCTGCCTCTCGCATCTCCTGGATCACTATGATATGGTCTTGGATGCACTGGAAGAAAAACAGAATGCAGATGCAATTTACACAGACTTTGCAAAAGCCTTTGACAAGTGCAATCATGGCGTAATAGCTCACAAAATACGTGCTAAAGGAATAACTGGCAAAGTGGAGAGATGGACCTTCAACTTCCTAACCAATCGAACACAAAGAGTAGTAGTCAACAGAGTTCAATCGGAAACTGCCATAGTGAAAAGCTCTGTTCCACAAGGTACAGTACTCGCCCCTGTCCTGTTCCTTTTTCCTCATATCAGACATACTAGGAAACGCATGAGACTGTCATCTATTGAGGACGCGGTTAACCTCCAAGACGATATAAACCAACTTTTCCAGTGGGCAACGGAAAACAATATGATGTTCAATGAAGACAAATTCCAACTACTCCGTTATGGAAAACTGGAGGAGATAATAACTAGAACTGAGTATACTACAAACTCTGATCATACAATACAGCGAGAAAATAATGTGAGGAACCTGGGAGTGGTAATGTCTGAGGATCTCACTTTCAAGGATCACAACAGTGCCACGATCACAACTGCAAAGAAAATGATAGGATGGATAATGAGAACGTTCAAACGTTCAAAACAAGAGATGAGAAGCCAATGATGATCCTTTTCAAGTCACCTGTTCTCTATAGGCTGGAATACTGCTGTACATTAACATCTCCATTTAAAGCAGGGGAAATTGCAGATCAAGAGAGTGTACAGAGAATCTTTACTGCACATATAAGTTCCATCTAACAACTTAACTACTGTGAACGTTTGAAAGCACTTGTACTCACTGGAAGGCAGGCGAGAGAGATATATCATAATCTACACTTGGAAAATCCTAGAAGGGATGGTCCCGAATCTGCACACAGAAAACCCTCCCTACGAAAGTAAAAGACTGGGCAGGAGGTGCATAATGTGTACTCTCAATGAAAAGTAGGGCGCCATTGGTACACTAAGAGAAAACACCGTAAGTGTCCGGGGCCCAAGACTGTTCAACGGCTTCCCACCATGCATAAGGAGGATTATCAATAGGCCCCTTGGCTGCCTTCAAGAGGAAGCTGGACAGATACTTAAAGTCGGTGCCGGATCAGCCGGGCTGTGGTTCGTACGTTGCACTACATGCTGCCAGCAGTTACAGCCTGGTTGATCAGGCTCTGATCCACCGGGAGGCCTGTTCATGGACCGGTCCGCGGAGGCGTTGATCCCCGGAATACCCTCCAGGTAGACTCCAGGTAGGTAGACCGTGGATGCAACAACACCGTGACTGCAACAACACCGCGACTGCAACAACACCGTGACTGCAACAACACCGTGACTGCAACAACACCGTGGTTGCAACAACATCGTGGTTGCAACAACACCGTGGTTGTAACAACACCGTGACTGCAACAACACCGTGGCTGTAACAACACCGTGACTGCAACAACACCGTGACTGCAACAACACCGTGGTTGCAACAACATCGTGGTTGCAACAACACCATGGCTGTAACAACACCGTGACTGCAACAACACCGTGACTGCAACAACATCGTGGCTGCAACAACACCGTAGTTGCAACAACATCGTGGTTGCAACAACACCGTGGTTGCAGCAACACCGTGGTTGCAACAACACCGTGGCTGCAACAACACCGTGGTTGCAGCAACACCGTGGCTGCAACAACACCGTGGTTGCAACAACATCGTAGTTGCAACAACACCGTGGCTGCAACAACACCGTGGTTGCAACAACACCGTGGTTGCAACAACACCGTGGCTGCAACAACACCGTGGTTGCAACAACATCGTAGTTGCAACAACACCGTGGTTGTAACAACATCGTAGTTGCAACAACACCGTGGTTGCAACAACATCGTAGTTGCAACAACACCGTGGTTGCAACAACACCGTGGCTGCAACAACACCGTGGTTGTAACAACATCGTAGTTGCAACAACACCGTGGTTGCAACAACATCGTAGTTGCAACAACACCGTGGTTGTAACAACATCGTAGTTGCAACAACACCGTGGTTGTAACAACATCGTAGTTGCAACAACACCGTGGTTGCAACAACATCGTAGTTGCAACAACACCGTGGTTGTAACAACATCGTAGTTGCAACAACACCGTGGTTGTAACAACATCGTAGTTGCAACAACACCGTGGTTGCAACAACACCGTGGCTGCAACAACACCGTGGTTGTAACAACATCGTAGTTGCAACAACACCGTGGTTGCAACAACATCGTAGTTGCAACAACACCGTGGTTGTAACAACATCGTAGTTGCAACAACACCGTGGTTGTAACAACATCGTAGTTGCAACAACACCGTGGTTGCAAAAACATCGTAGTTGCAACAACACCGTGGTTGTAACAACATCGTAGTTGCAACAACACCGTGGTTGTAACAACATCGTAGTTGCAACAACACCGTGGTTGCAACAACACCGTGGCTGCAACAACACCGTGGTTGTAACAACATCGTAGTTGCAACAACACCGTGGTTGCAACAACATCGTAGTTGCAACAACACCGTGGTTGTAACAACATCGTAGTTGCAACAACACCGTGGTTGCAACAACATCGTAGTTGCAACAACACCGTGGTTGTAACAACAACGTAGTTGCAACAACACCGTGGTTGTAGCAACATCGTAGTTGCAACAACACCGTGGTTGCAACAACATCGTAGTTGCAACAACACCGTGGTTGTAACAACATCGTAGTTGCAACAACACCGTGGTTGTAACAACATCGTAGTTGCAACAACACCGTGGTTGCAACAACATCGTAGTTGCAACAACACCGTGGTTGCAACAACATCGTAGTTGCAACAACACCGTGGTTGCAACAACATCGTAGATGCAACAACACCGTGGTTGCAACAACACCGTGGTTGCAACAACACCGTGGCTGCAACAACATCGTGGTTGCAACAACACAGTGGCTGCAACAACACCGTGGCTGCAACAACACCGTGGCTGCAACAACACCGTGGCTGCAACAACACCGTGGCTGCAACAACACCGTGACTGCAACAACACCGTGGCTGCAACAACACCGTGGCTGCAACAACACCGTGGCTGCAACAACACCGTGGTTGCAACAACACCGTGGTTGCAACAACACCGTGGCTTATTTATACTTCAGGTGTGACTATGATGTCCTAATAATAATAATAATAATAATAATAATAATAATAATAATAATAATAATAATAATAATAATAATAATAATATCACAACGACCTCAGTGGAAATAAATCACTTTGACTCTTTTGGGTTACCGGGGGGGGAGGGGGAAGGGGGGAGGGGGAAGGGGGGTAATCTACACATATGCTGCTATGTGTAATAATTTATGTAAGTATATATTTGTACCTGTATCTGAATAAACTTATTATGAGTATATAAGACATTTTGGTTAGGAGTTGCGCGCGCACTGCCCGCCCATAACATAGATATGCAAATACTAACAGTTGGGTATATAGCAGTGTTGTGTGTGGAGTGGTGAGTGGGAAGTGTGGTGGGAGCCAATCCCAGAGTCAGACCAGAGTCTGGTCAAACATGGGGCGGAGACCAGTTACCATGGGTGGAGCTCAGATCTCTGCCGACCATTCAGGTGCCTCTGAACGTACGTAGGATGGGTCGCTGGAGGCTTCACCAATCACAGCTTCACTACACCTCCTCCCATTATCTGGCAACCTTTGTCAAGTTGACAGGGAGTAAGAATGATATGTTTTTAATGCTCTGGTCTGGTGGTGACCTCCTCATTACCCTCGTGTAGTTTACTGTGTTGTGTTACATCATCCACACTGTGATGAAATTCTAGTGAAGTGTATATATACTCAAAGCAGTAAAAACTGATATATATATATATATATTTTTTTTTTGGGTAGACGAGTTCGTCGTGTATGTGCATGTGTGGACACGCACAGTCTCGGGTAGGTCGATAGAAAGATTTTAAGGAAATTATAAGAGAAAATTTTAAATTTTCCCTATAAGGCTGTTATCACATCTATTTCGGACTCGTAAAATCCTTCGCCTGATGAAAGGAAATCTTCAAGATTCTGAAAAGAGACTCTGAGACTTGCTGATGCTGACCAAGGCTATGACAGAGGTGGGCAAGATTGACCACCGTCTTCCAAGCCGGGCCCCATCTACCACTAAGTGTAAGTCACTTCCATCTACCACTAAGTATAAGTCACTTCCATCTACCACTAAGTATAAGTCACTCCATCTACCACTAAGTATAAGTCACTTCCATCTACCACTAAGTGTAAGTCGCTTCCATCTACCACTAAGTATAAGTCACTTCCATCTACCACTAAGTATAAGTCACTTCCATCTACCACTAAGTGTAAGTCACTTCCATCTACCACTAAGTATAAGTCACTTCCATCTACCACTAAGTGTAAGTCACTTCCATCTACCACTAAGTATAAGTCACTTCCATCTACCACTAAGTATAAGTCACTTCCATCTACCACTAAGTATAAGTCACTTCCATCTACCACTAAGTATAAGTCACTTCCATCTTCTTCACTCAGGCAGTATTACTACTTTCTTATAATACCGATAAATACCAAGCAGTGTTGCCAATATTTGTCTTCACACACACACACACACACACACATATACATACATACATATATATATATATATATATATATATATATATATATATATATATATATATATATATATATATATATATATATATATATATATATATATATATGTCGTGCAGAATATGTAAAACTGGTCAATTAGCAAGAACTCATTTAAAATTAAGTCCTTTGCAAAATTTTCTCTTATACGTTTGAAGATATATTTTTTTCATTAATGTTAATGTAAAATTTTTTAATTTTGCACCAAAAGAATCTTAGAAAACTTACCTAACCTTATTATAACAAGTGCAATTTATTTTAGCCTAACCCAACTAAATATATTTTAAATACGTTTACAGTAATTTAATACTAAACAAACACAATCAAATATATTTTTTTCGTTAGGTTCAGAATGATTTTGGCCAAATTATTGCATACACAAATTTTCACTTGTCCTATATGGCAAGATGAACGTTGCTATTTAAGCCAAGATCGAAAGTTCTGCTTATTCGACACGACATATATATATATATATATATATATATATATATATATATATATATATATATATATATATATATATATATATATATATATATATATCAAGATAACATGAGGGTCATTGTTTATTTAATTCATGCTTAGCGCTAAACCCATTCGGATCATTCAGCGCAAGACGTGGTGTAGGCTTGATCCTCCGTCTGCAAAGCACCAGACACACACACTTCCTATCTGTGCTCACAGATAAGAGATCATCAGCCTCACCACAAGATGTTCGGAGGAAGAATGTTATGATAGAGAGCAGTGTGAGAGTAATGGTTCCCAGAACTGTATAAACTTTATGATCCACTCTTGTATTATACCTGACCACGACCATTCATGTTAATATGGAACAATGAACAATGGTACAATAACTCGTGGAGAACATGGAACAAACTTTATGATCCACTCTTGAATTATACCTGACCACGACCATTCATGTTAATATGGAACAATGAACAATGGTACAATAACTCGTGGAGAACATGGAACAAACTTTATGATCCACTCTTGAATTATACCTGACCACGACCATTCATGTTAATATGGAACAATGAACAATGGTACAATAACTCGTGGAGAACATGGAACAAACTTTATGATCCACTCTTGAATTATACCTGACCACGACCATTCATGTTAATATAATATGGAACAATGAACAATGGTACAATAACTCGTGGAGAACATGGAACAAACTTTATGATCCACTCTTGAATTATACCTGACCACGACCATTCATGTTAATATGGAACAATGAACAATGGTACAATAACTCGTGGAGAACATGGAACAAACTTTATGATCCACTCTTGAATTATACCTGACCACGACCATTCATGTTAATATGGAACAATGAACAATGGTACAATAACTCGTGGAGAACATGGAGCAAACTTTATGATCCACTCTTGAATTATACCTGACCACGACCATTCATGTTAATATGGAACAATGAACAATGGTACAATAACTCGTGGAGAACATGGAACAAACTTTATGATCCACTCTTGAATTATACCTGACCACGACCATTCATGTTAATATGGAACAATGAACAATGGTACAATAACTCGTGGAGAACATGGAACAAACTTTATGATTCACTCTTGAATTATACCTGACCACGACCATTCATGTTAATATGGAACAATGAACAATGGTACAATAACTCGTGGAGAACATGGAACAAACTTTATGATCCACTCTTGAATTATACCTGACCACGACCATTCATGTTAATATGGAACAATGAACAATGGTACAATAACTCGTGGAGAACATGGAACAAACTTTATGATCCACTCTTGAATTATACCTGACCACGACCATTCATGTTAATATGGAACAATGAACAATGGTACAATAACTCGTGGAGAACATGGAACAAACTTTATGATTCACTCTTGAATTATACCTGGTCACGACCATTCATGTTAATATGGAACAATGAACAATGGTACAATAACTCGTGGAGAACATGGAACAAACTTTATGATTCACTCTTGAATTATACCTGACCACGACCATTCATGTTAATATGGAACAATGAACAATGGTACAATAACTCGTGGAGAACATGGAACAAACTTTATGATTCACTCTTGAATTATACCTGACCACGACCATTCATGTTAATATGGAACAATGAACAATGGTACAATAACTCGTGGAGAACATGGAACAATGAACAGAGGTACAATAATTCGTGGAGACATGATAACATGTGCACGCGCACTCAGCAATGCGCACACGCATTCACAAATGTACATGTGCACAATAACGAACGCACAACAGGCATGCATGTACACACACACACACACACACACACACACACACACACACACACACACACACACACACAACCTTACACATACCCACACATGAATATACAACTATACATAAACAAACTAATAATAATAATAATAATAATAATAATAATAATAATAATAATAATAATAATAATAATAATAATAAAAACGAATATTACTACTATTACTACTACTACTACTACTACTACTACTACTACTACTACTACTACTACTACTACTACTACTACTACTACTACTACTACTAATAATAATAATAATAATAATAATAATAGCCTTCCAGGGAGGTTACTTTTCATCATTATAATCATCATCATCACCAGTCTCACTCTCCTGTCATCATCATTTACCAGGTAATTAATTAGGCGAGTCACGTGACCCCTAACACCTGGGCCACACGTGGCCCCTTACCTGGGCCACGTGTGGCCCTTTACATGGACCATGTGTGGCTCTTTATATGGGCCACGTGTGGCCCTTTACCTCCGTTGCTGAACGGGGATGTAATAATAATAATAATAATAATAATAATAATAATAATAATAATAATAATAATAATAATAATAATAATAATAATAATTAGATATTGTCGAGGTTTCGACACTTAGACAATAAGGGCGAAATAAACACAGAGAATAAGACTTCATTAACACAAAGTTTCGCTGCCGGGGGCAAAACGTCGTACTAATAAAGTTTCAATCTGCTCTGAGTGAATGTTCCTTTATTACCCGGCGCAGACTGAACGACGTTTCGCCCCTCTCTGGCTGAGTTGTGAATTGCTGCAGTCACTCTATTATCGTTATTATTATTATCAATTATTATTACTATTAATTCTCAATTATTATTATTATTATTATTATTATTATTATTATTATTATTATTATTATTATTATTATTATTATTATTATAGGAACCGCTACACCCGTATGGGTGAGACAGCTTCAGGGGTATGGCAGGCAACCCGCTACGATCCAACAAAGGGAAGAATAACTCCAGGGGCGTCAACACGAGAGCCTAGACTCACCTAGATTATACACACTCGCTAAAGCCCGTCAGGCTGGCAGCGGGAAAGGGTACAGCCTTCTCATGGCGCCGGTTGCTTCCCCTCTCTTCTCTCCCCTCTCACGTGACCGGAAGAGACCTCCATGGGTGTGTGTGTACCTGCCGGAAGTACCTGTTGATGAAGGGGGGGGGGAGGAGGAGGTATTTCCACCTCATGTAGCATCCCCTTGTTGCCTCCCAGACCGGTAATGAGGTTGGGAGATCAGCGGGTGTTAAGTGTGAAGTGTTCAGTGGTTATTAAGCGCAGCCGTCACAGGTCACGGGCTTGAATCATGGTTGTGTTCACATGGGAAGCGCTTAAACCGTACGTGTTTCCTTCACTACCCACCTCGTGAATGAGGTGGGTAGGGAGAAGCTGGATTTTGGAGAACAAGCTTTTACTAGGGCAACTTTTCGCTCCATATTTCCCTATTTATTAAGCTACGTTTCGCTCTGTGTACTCACCTATATGTGGTTGTAGAGCTTTATCAAGTTATGTTTTTGCTCTGTAAAGCTTTATCAAGTCACGTTTTCTGTGCAAAGCTTTATCACATTGCGACTTCATAAATTTCTCGCACAGAGAGAAGCATTGACACCTTCAAAAGCCACCGCCGATTCCAAATTAGCAGCAATCCTGTTTGATCCGAGGAATGCCTTGGGTAACTCCAGTTCCTTGCATCAAGAGCCCTTCACCAGCCTCAAAACACTCCTCTCCCCCTCCGCCTCCCCCTGGGTGAGGGTCGCACTAATTACAATTCTTCTTTACCTCGTTACATAACGTGGGAAAACCAATTAGGTTACGTTCCTTCCGTTTAGCAATTACGCGGCAGGAAACTATCAGGAGGGCGTTAATATGTATGGACCGCGTAGCTAGAAGGAGGGAGGCTGTGTGGACTATCAAATAAGCAACAGATAGAGGGAGGGTAGTTAGTAAGTTAAGAGCCTCTCCATCCCACTTGTACACTCACACTCAATTATAGTGTGCAAGTTAATGTAAGTACTTAGTGTTATGTACACCGGGAGTTGTACGCCTTTTGGAGTACATGCTTTGAGAGGTACACACCTGTGTGTGTTTATACACTGAGAAATACACACCCCTCGGTGTATGTACACTGCAATAGATTGTATCTGTGATTCTCATTAACAAAGGTTACTGGAAACTCTCAGTGAAGTCTTTGCCTTTGTAACGATTAAAAGTTAGCTCTTCACAAACTCTCCTTACTGAGAACGTATAGTAACGCACGCAAGAACGTTCAGTAATGCACGTGAGAACGTACAGTAATGCAGATGCAAGTCTGTGCGAACCCGCAGTTTCTTGAGTCCCGGCGCGAGTATATGTTTGCGTTCGTATTTTGTGTTCTTATTTAATAAGCTCATTTTGAACATTCCATCACTGAACAACTTCTTAAGTAGATGTTTCGCACGCAGGCCGCATCTTGTACGACATTCCTTGCAAGGTGTGTCAAGATCACTCGTCTGGGAAGCATTATGGGATCTTCGCTTGCGATGGCTGCGCTGGATTCTTCAAGGTAAGCTACGCATCTTGGCATCTATTTCCTGCGTCTTTCAAGACACATCAGCCATTTGTTCACGTCCTTACTGCTTCTTCAAGGCACGTCAGCCATCTGGGCACGTCCTTACTATTTTCTCCATGGCACGTTAGCTATTTGTGTACATTTATTTTTTTTTCCAAAGGTACATCAGCCTTCTTGTTCTCCCCATCACAGGTACCGCTAACACGTCTTTCCGAACACTGGTCTCTCTAACACAGGTTCCCCTAAGACAAGTCTTGCCAAACACTGGTCTCTCCAACACAGGTCCTCCTAACACAAGTCCTGCCAAACATTGATCTCTCCAACACAGATTCCCGTAACACAAGTCTTTCCAAACACTAGTCTCTCCAACACAGGTCCCCCTAACACAAGTCCTGCCAAACATTGGTCTCTCCAACACAGGTCCTCCTAACACAAGTCCTGCCAAACATTGGTCTCTCCAACACAGGTTCCCGTAACACAAGTCTTTCCAAACACTAGTCTCTCCAACACAGATCTCCCCAACACAGGTCAGGGGTAAAAAGGTCCAACCTCACTGATAAGAGACTGAACCGCGACTAGCAGACGGGGGATCGAACCTCAACCATGAAGAATAAAAGTCACATTAATAGCTGGAACACATCAATAAATCGACAACTGGGACAAGAAATGCTAGATGATGTTTCGGTCCTTCCTACATCGTTGTCAAACCTCAGTTGTGACCTGATGGGCCGAAATGTCATCGAAATGTCTCGTCTCTAAGTCTAGGCTGAACGATAAGTAACGCGGAGCTTTGAACTTCACATAAATTATATTAATAATTAATGATACTACCACTGCTACTACTTTTACTACTACTACTACTACTACTACCACTACTACTACTACTACTACTACTACTACTAATAATAATAATGATAACAATAACAATAATAATAATTATTAATAATCTTCCCCACAGAGGTCAATTCGTCGACAGAGGCAGTATGTGTGCAAGAGCAAGGGAGAGGGCGGGTGTCTGGTAGACAAGACTCACCGTAATCAGTGTCGAGCTTGTAGACTCTCCAAGTGTCTACAAGCTGGCATGAACAAGGATGGTCAGTATCTCCCCAACACCTCAACTTTGTCAGGTCTACCAGTCGTAAACAAACATTATTTTTACCTCTCTTGAGAATGTGATCTGTGCATCTTCGTGTGTGTGTGTGTGTGTGTGTGTGTGTGTGTGTGTGTGTGTGTGTGTGTGCGCGCGCGAGATCTTCATGGCCACTTATGTTTTTTGGAGTCAATGAGGTCCTGATCTTTAGAGACCCTTGTCCCTAGAGATCTAGATAAATTAATTTTTCGTTTGGTCATCGTGGAGGCAGTGTGATGCATGGTGAGTGATGGTTAAGTGGTTGTGTGGTGAGTGATGGTGTGGTGAGTGATGGTGTGATGGGACGAGTGATTAGCATGAGTGGGTGAGTCTCCCGTGGGAGCAGAGAGAGAGTGGGGGTGAACTGGACTCCTGGGGTAGTGAGTGTTGGTTCAGCAGCCCCTTCAACCACCAGCACGTGACGCTACTCTCCATCAATATTGTGACCTCTTCTTCCTCTTCCTAGTCCTCCCCTTCCCCTTCCTCTTCTTTCTTCTTTTTCCTCTCCTTGTTCATTACTCTTACATTAAAGAAATTCGTTCCTATGTCTTCTTGGATCACGAAGATTCTTATTTGCTTCGCGAATTTTACGTCAGTAGGAAATATTGAGATGCAGGAGTTTATTCCAATAAGTGAATCTTTTAGAATAAACTTGTTCCTTCTATCCATCCTGACGCCTCACTAATCGTGACTACCGTCTGTAAGTTATTGATTATTTTGCGCATTGGTCAGTTAGTGATGGGGGGAAACGGAAAATGCTTTTCAGAAGGTTAGAAATCTACAGTCAGTCCATCTTGTGTGTCCGTGAATGGTTCACAGGCGACGCTGCTCTCTCACTTTGTGATGGTAAAGTCTCTTATACCCCCGACTCTTCTTCCAAACTTCCCAGTGACCCCCGCCGGGCGACCGTTAAGAGAGCAGCACCTCCCACTGTCGTTTCTTTCCTGCCCTCCCTGTAATTACGCTGCTCCTGGTTGCTGTTGCTCGTCATTGAGGCTCAGGCAGCTTTTTCCATCAGCCTCGTTGCAAGAGTCGAGTTGCTGTGTCCTGTTACTGGGTTATAAAGCTCAGGCAGCCTCACTTTCAGGAGTCGAGTTTTTGGGAGCGACGGACGAGGCGGAGCATTGTCAAGCGTTTTGAAATGGATCGGTAGGCATGAAGAGCCTTGGTGATGGTGCCTCAGGGTGTGGGGAAGGGAGGGAGGGAGGTGGGGATAAGGGGAGAGTTGGGGAGGGAGCGAGGGAGGGAGGGAGGGAGGGAAGGTTGTTGAGGCAAGGTTTGTGCTCCGCCCCACTGTGACAGCATAATAATCAAGGGTAAGTGGTCGGGTCTGGAGCCGGGTCATGTTACACGCTGCCAGCCATTATCAGCCAGGAACCATCGTGATCCACCCGGTGATCCACTCAGTGTTTCACCGGGTGATCCACCTGGTGGTCCACCCGATGTTACCACTCGATGCTTCACCGATGCTCGCAAGAGCCTCTGTCACCTTCCAAGTCCCATTCCGAAAAAAAAGTGTTTGCCGCTATGTACAACTATCATAATGTTCCTATATAGCAGTGATTCTCAACCAGGGATAAATTTAACCCCTGGGGTAAAAAATTACATAATTGAATAATTTATTTTTTATAACTTTGTTTTTCTGTCCCTTTATGATGGCGACAATTATTTTTTTGATTGAAAGGGGGTAAATGGAGAAATCAATCAAACCGAGGGTGTTAATGATGGAGGAAAAGTTGAGAATCCCGGCTATATAGTTACCCCCGTGCTGGCAACCACACCTTGTCTTCACCAGATAACTACAGTTGTCCCAAAACAACGGCGAGTGAGAGAAATATCGAGACACAAAAAGAAATTGTGAGAGTGACAGAAGTTTTGAGAGTGAGGGAACCCGACATTGCTCAAGGTTCTTCTGGTATCAAGAGCAAAGTGTAGAGGAGAGCAGAGAACCTCCTGGATACGAGGACTCTAACTTGCTGTCGCTCTGTCTCTATCTCTCCCTATCCATCCATCCATTCTATTGCCCCCTTCTCTCACTCCATCCTTCTTCTCACCCTTAACCCCTCCTCCCTCCCTCCACATTTTTGATAAAGGCCACTTCTCGGGAATAAAACTTGGGCAGTGAAATGGCGATGGAAATTAAAGAAGTGATATGAATTTCCTTACCATTATGACCCTCATCCTGTATGGGTGTAGCTACCGCAGGGGATGATCAGTATTCCTGTCTTGCATCCGTGATGGGATATTTGTCCCAGAGTGCTCCTCGCAAGTGCACCGTACTGATTCTTCACTTCGTGAGTCGAATCAGAGAGACATGTTTTGATAATAGTTGACTGGTAGACAGCACTTCTCCAGGGAGGTACTGCCTCCTGCCTTGAGGTGAAAGAAACACATACACACCAGACAGTAAACTGTTAGACAGCAGGCATCCAGGGAGGTACTGCCTCCTACCCTTAGGTGAAAGATACACGCACCAGACAGTAAACTGTTAGACAGCAGCCATCCAGGGAGGTATTGCCATCCTGTCCTTGGGATGAAATACACACACGTCGGTCATAAGACTGTGAAACAAACACACCAGGTAGTAGGGTGGTAGACAGCAGCCACTCAGAGAGGTACTGCCCAGTAGGGTGGTAGACAGCAGCTACTCAGAGAGGTACTGCCCAGTAGGTTGGTAGACAGCAGTCACTCAGAGAGGTACTGCCCAGTAGGTTGGTAGATAGCAGCCACTCAGAGAGGTACTGCCCAGTAGGTTGGTAGACAGCAGCTACTCAGAGAGGTACTGCCCAGTAGGTTGGTAGACAGCAGCCACTCAGAGAGGTACTGCCCAGTAGGTTGGTAGATAGCAGCCACTCAGAGAGGTACTGCCCAGTAGGGTGGTAGACAGCAGCCACTCAGAGAGGCACTGCCCAGTAGGTTGGTAGATAGCAGCCACTCAGAGAGGCACTGCCCAGTAGGGTGGTAGACAGCAGCTACTCAGAGAGGTACTGCCCAGTAGGTTGGTAGACAGCAGCTACTCAGAGAGGTACTGCCCAGTAGGTTGGTAGATAGCAGCCACTCAGAGAGGCACTGCCCAGTAGGTTGGTAGACAGCAGCCACTCAGAGAGGTACTGCCCAGTAGGTTCGTAGATAGCAGCCACTCAGAGAGGCACTGCCCAGTAGGGTGGTAGACAGCAGCCACTCAGAGAGGTACTGCCCAGTAGGTTGGTAGACAGCAGCCACTCAGAGAGGTACTGCCAAGTAGGTTGGTAGATAGCAGCCACTCAGAGAGGCACTGCCCAGTAGGGTGGTAGACAGCAGCCACTCAGAGAGGTACTGCCCAGTAGGGTGGTAGACAGCAGCCACTCAGAGAGGCACTGCCCAGTAGGGTGGTAGACAGCAGCCACTCGGAGAGGCACTGCCCAGTAGGGTGGTAGACAGCAGCCACTCAGAGAGGCACTGCCCAGTAGGGTGGTAGACAGCAGCCACTCAAAGAGGTACTGCCCAGTAGGGTGGTAGACAACAGCCACTCAAAGAGGTACTGCCCAGTAGGGTGGTAGACAACAGCCACTCAAAGAGGTACTGCCCAGTAGGGTGGTAGACAACAGCCACTCAGAGAGGCACTGCCCAGAAGGGTGGTAGACAACAGCCACTCAGAGACGCACTGCCCAGTAGGGTGGTAGACAACAGCCACTCAGAGAGGCACTGCCCAGAAGGGTGGTAGACAACAGCCACTCGGAGAGGCACTGCCCAGTAGGGTGGTAGACAACAGCCACTCAGAGAGGCACTGCCCAGAAGGGTGGTAGACAACAGCCACTCGGAGACGCACTGCCCAGTAGGGTGGTAGACAACAGCCACTCAGAGAGGCACTGCCCAGAAGGGTGGTAGACAACAGCCACTCAGAGACGCACTGCCCAGAAGGGTGGTAGACAACAGCCACTCAGAGACGCACTGCCCAGAAGGGTGGTAGACAACAGCCACTCAGAGAGGCACTGCCCAGAAGGGTGGTAGACAACAGCCACTCAGAGAGGCACTGCCCAGAAGGGTGGTAGACAACAGCCACTCAGAGAGGCACTGCCCAGAAGGGTGGTAGACAACAGCCACTCAGAGAGGCACTGCCCAGAAGGGTGGTAGACAACAGCCACTCAGAGACGCACTGCCCAGAAGGGTGGTGACAACAGCCACTAGACAAGGGTGGTAGACAACAGCCACTCAGAGAGGCACTGCCCAGAAGGGTGGTAGACAACAGCCACTCAGAGACGCACTGCCCAGAAGGGTGGTAGACAACAGCCACTCAGAGACGCACTGCCCAGAAGGGTGGTAGACAACAGCCACTCAGAGACGCACTGCCCAGAAGGGTGGTAGACAACAGCCACTCAGAGACGCACTGCCCAGTAAGGTGGTAGACAACAGCCACTCAGAGAGGCACTGCCCAGAAGGGTGGTAGACAACAGCAACTCAGAGAGGCACTGCCCAGAAGGGTGGTAGACAACAGCCACTCAGAGAGGCACTGCCCAGAAGGGTGGTAGACAACAGCCACTCAGAGAGGCACTGCCCAGAAGGGTGGTAGACAACAGCCACTCAGAGACGCACTGCCCAGAAGGGTGGTAGACAACAGCCACTCAGAGACGCACTGCCCAGAAGGGTGGTAGACAACAGCCACTCAGAGAGGCACTGCCCAGAAGGGTGGTAGACAACAGCCACTCAGAGAGGCACTGCCCAGAAGGGTGGTAGACAACAGCCACTCAGAGAGGCACTGCCCCGCTCTTATTAGTGTGAAACTGAAGTCTGTTAAATACATTTCACCATGGAAGCATTGCTGAAAATTTCTTTGTTTTATAAGCACAAGAGATAGAAGATAACTCTTAAAATCTTCAGCTTACTATCAGCATACACTTATCTTACTTTCTGTGTGTTTCTTACTATCGTTCTTGCTCTTGTGGTATTTTCCTTCCAACTGAGAACTTTGTATCTGGTCCGAGACGTGCTGCGGAGAGATGATCTTCAGAACTATTAACATATATAACGAATATAAATTTTTAAGAGCAGATTTAGCTTATTACAAGATTAATCAATTATCTTCGTAGTTTAATACGAACTCTGAGGATCGAACATTGAAAGAGGTGAGAGTGTGTCCGTGCGTATGAAAGTGTTAAGGTGTATTTAATGTGTTAATCTTATAGGAATACAGTTAGATGCCTGAGTAGATGTATAACTCACTGTAAGTTGAACGTACATATACGGAGCAACTACAATACAAACAGACTGACTGATGTAGTAGCCAGGCTTAGACTTGGTTACAAGTACTTCTGTCAGTCTGACAGTTCCTAGGCCTTTTGTGTATCCATATACTCTTGCACTACCGTCCATAGGATGGATATGAGGTGCACAGTAAACTAGCCACTACTGCGGCGAAATCTAGAGTTTAAATCTAGTGTATAGTACAGACGTCGTAAAATGATGGCTTGCTAGCCGCATGCGGCAAGTCTCATACATTACTGCTACAGAGGCATTATCCATATTTGCTTCCTGTTGTGGTCAGTATATTGGTCAGTATATTTACGATCCCCTTCTGGGATCCTCTTCATTACACTTTAGTAATCCTTTATTAACGTGGTCCCCACAGCCGTGCAGCACGAGCGAGGTCCAAGGAACTCCACTCTACGCCGTCAGATGTCCCTATACTTCAGGGATCCCAGTCCTGACTCACCTCCGCCCCGCCCCAGAAGCCCCACTCCGCCGGAACCCAACCACTCTCGAACCCCACCGTCCACCGTCACTCACATGCCACCTGTCACTGTCAGTGCCGCTCTGGCACTGCCCTTTCCCCTTCCACCTCAGCCTCCACCACTCGACCTCAAGATCTCCTTCCCACCTCGACATCCTGCCCCGACGGGAGGCGGCAGCACACACCTGGAACTGGTTCGACCTCCGCCAGAAATCACGGCACTCACGCTGGACCGCATGCATATGTTGACCACAAGAGCCACCACTCTCCTGGCACCAACACCCAAGGTGGGTGCCAACTCAATATCTTATAACCAAGGCAAAAATTCGAAATGGAGACAAGACGTTTCGGTCGTTCTCGGACCATTATCAGATCCCTCACGTCTTGCTAGTGGTTCGGGAAGCATCGATAGTCGTCTAATTTCTATTTACAGTTACTGTTTTTATTGTTAATTGTTCTAATTATATTTTTATTTATTATTCATGATAGTTATAGATTATCACGCCATTAATGTTTTGATCCAGATAGTAATTAAATGTCTAGCTGATCACTGAACTAATAACAATGACATAATGAGTAATTATAGTATCAGTTAAGAAAAAGTTATAGAGACTAACAGTGCCACGTCCACAGTACCCACACGAGCTGGCACTGCCTGTGATGTCAGCAGACAGCGTGTGCGAAACAGCTGCCAGACTCCTCTTTATGAATGTCCGCTGGACGAAACAGCTGCCTGCCTACACTGCCCTTCCCTTCAGAGACCAGGTGTGTAACGTGTGTGTACCTGGAGGACAACCTCCAGCTCTTGGTCTGGCTTCTTGACTCTCTTCTACCTGCACTGTGTTGTGAGGAATTAGATAAATGTGCAACATCTGGGTGTCTTCATTTGTAGACGTTTCGCCCTCCAGTGGCTTTATCAACACAATACAAGGTCATAATGTGAAGACTATAGAACTATATAAAAATGAGGTAATCAGTCCCTTAGTTAAGAGAATGATGCATGTGTTTTAATATACACGAAGCCTGGTCACAGACCGGGCCGCGGGGGCGTTAACCCCCGGAACCCTCTCCAGGTATAACCTCCTCCAGGTAACGAGGAAAATTCCCTTAGTTATTACCTGAATAATAATAATAATAATAATAATAATAATAATAATAATAATAATAATAATAATAATAATAATAATAATAATAATAATAATGAACCACCTTCTATTTTAGCTGTTGCTGTTAGAGGAAGGCTGGAGAGAGCTGTTTGTGCTGTCAGCTGCACAGTTCCTTCTTCCCGTGGAGGCTGGACCACTACTGGCCTCCTGTGGTCTCAGTGGTGAGACCTCGGAAAGACTCCTGCCTATCCTACAGGATATCAAGCTCTTTCAAGACATCCTCAGCAAGTTCAAGACTATGTGTGTCGATCCTACTGAGTACGCCTGTCTCAAGGCTATTGTACTCTTCAAGACAGGTGAGTCTGTCTCTCTGTCTCTCTGTTTCTCTGTCTCTCTCTCTGTCTCTATCTCTCTGTTCATGAATGATGGACATTGTTATGGATAGATCCATAATAGATAGCTCTATGATGGATTGTTATAGGATGGATAAATCCATTATATATATATATATATATATATATATATATATATATATATATATATATATATATATATATATATATATATATATATATATATATATATATATGTGTGTGTGTGTGTGTCGTGCCGAATAGGCAGAACTTGCGATCTTGGCTTAAATAGCAACGCTGATCTTGCCATATAGGACAAGTGAAAATTTGTGTATGCAGTAATTTCGCCAAAATCATTCTGAACCTAACGAAAAAAATATATTTCACTGTGTTTGTTTAGTATTAAATTATTGTAAACAAATCTAAAATATATTTAGTTGGGTTAGGTTAAAATAAATTGATTTTGTTATAATAAGGTTAGGTAAGTTTTCTAGGATTCTTTCGGAGCAAAATTAAAAATTTTTGCATTAACATTAATGAAAAAAATATATTTTTAAACGTATAAGAGAAAATTTTAGAAAGGACTTAATTTTAAATGAGTTCTTGCTAATTGACCAGTTTTACATATTCGGCACGACATATATATATATATATATATATATATATATATATATATATATATATATATATATATATATATATATATATATATATATATATATATATATATATATATATATATATATATGAGAGCTAGTTTAGTTTATCTTGCAGCAGAGGATTTAGAAGGGATAAACACAGTCAACACAGTGTTTGTAACAGCGTGTGGGCTTATACAAAGTGTGTTTGTGATTTTACGGGCAGTAAGACAGTGTGTGTGTTACAGTGTGGGAGAGTGGCGGTGTGGAGGTGAAGGCACTGCGGGACCTAGGAGCAGTGACAGCACTGCAGGACCAGGCACAGCTCACCCTCAACAAGTACATCACCTCAGCCTACCCAACCCAGCCCTTCAGGTAAGATGTATAAAAATATATATAAATGTATACAACAACAACTACAACCATAACCAACAACTACACCTGTAACTAACAACTACAGCCTTCACTAACAAAGACAGTTACAAAGGTGCTAATGATTCCTCTGATGTGTGTGTGACACAGGTTTGGTAAACTGTTGCTGTTGCTGCCGTCACTCAGAGCTGTGGGGAGTCGAACCATACAAGAACTGTTCTTCAGAAGAACCATCGGTGCAATACCCATCGAGCGGATCATCTGTGACATGTACAAGACTGCAGACTTTTGAAACCCAAATTTTGAAAAATATTTAGAATCGAAGCTAACAATATATATATATATATATATATATATATATATATATATATATATATATATATATATATATATATATATATATATATATATATATATATATATATATATATATATATATATATATATATATATATATATATATATATATATATATATATATATATATATATATATATATAATGAGTGATGAACCACCAGCTTGTGCCTAAAATAGCCATTTATTCCTAAAATGAGTGTGCCTTTTAAAAAGATTTTTTTTTTTGTAAATATGGTAATTTCTTGATGTTTCTTGGAAATAGTAATATAGACGAAGAGATATTGAGATGAAATATATTGTAAATAAAGACATAGTAATTACGAGCACTCGTCAGTCTCTCTGGCATGTTAACATTGTACGTGGTGTGTCTCCAACACAAGAACATTGTACGTGGTGTGTCTCCAACACAAGAACATTGTACGTGGTGTGTCTCCAACACAAGAACATTGTACGTGGTGTGTCTCCAACACAAGAACATTCTACGTGGTGTGTCTCCAACACAAGAACATTGTACGTGGTGTGTCTCCAACACAAGAACATTGTACGTGGTGTGTCTCCAACACAAGAACATTGTACGTGGTGTGTCTCCAATACAAGAACATTGTACGTGGTGTGTCTCCAACACAAGAACATTGTACGTGGTGTGTCTCCAACACAAGAACATTCTACGTGGTGTGTCTCCAACACAAGAACATTGTACGTGGTGTGTCTCCAACACAAGAACATTGTACGTGGTGTGTCTCCAACACAAGAACATTGTACGTGGTGTGTCTCCAACACAAGAACATTGTACGTGGTGTGTCTCCAACACAAGAACATTGTACGTGGTGTGTCTCCAACACAAGAACATTGTACGTGGTGTGTCTCCAACACAAGAACATTGTACGTGGTGTGTCTCCAACACAAGAACATTGTACGTGGTGTGTCTCCAACACAAGAACATTGTACGTGGTGTGTCTCCAACACAAGAACATTGTACGTGGTGTGTCTCCAACACAAGAACATTGTACGTGGTGTGTCTCCAACACAAGAACATTGTACGTGGTGTGTCTCCAACACAAGAACATTGTACGTGGTGTGTCTCAAACACAAGAACATTGTACGTGGTGTGTCTCCAACACAAGAACATTGTACGTGGTGTGTCTCCAACACAAGAACATTGTACGTGGTGTGTCTCCAACACAAGAACATTGTACGTGGTGTGTCTCCAACACAAGAACATTGTACGTGGTGTGTCTCCAACACAAGAACATTGTACGTGGTGTGTCTCAAACACAAGAACATTGTACGTGGTGTGTCTCCAACACAAGAACATTGTACGTGGTGTGTCTCCAACACAAGAACATTGTACGTGGTGTGTCTCCGACACAAGAACATTGTACGTGGTGTGTCTCCAACACAAGAACATTGTACGTGGTGTATCTCCGACACAAGAACATTCTACGTGGTGTGTCTCCAACACAAGAACATTGTACGTGGTGTGTCTCCAACACAAGAATATTCTACGTGGTGTGTCTCCAACACAAGAACATTGTACGTGGTGTGTCTCCAACACAAGAACATTGTACGTGGTGTGTCTCCAACACAAGAACATTCTACGTGGTGTGTCTCCAACACAAGAACATTCTACGTGGTGTGTCTCCAACACAAGAACATTCTACGTGGTGTGTCTCCAACACAAGAACATTCTACGTGGTGTGTCTCCAACACAAGAACATTCTACGTGGTGTGTCTCCAACACAAGAACATTCTACGTGGTGTGTCTCCAACACAAGAACATTCTACGTGGTGTGTCTCCAACACAAGAACATTCTACGTGGTGTGTCTCCAACAGAAGAATATTCTACATGCTGGCTTACGATTCCCAACGGAACATCCTCACATCATAGTCACAACACTGACACATAGTCACAACACTGACACATAGTCACAACACTGACACATAGTCACAACACTGACACATAGTCACAACACTGACACATAGTCACAACACTGACACATAGTCACAACACTGACACATAGTCACAACACTGACACATAGTCACAACACTGACACATAGTCACAACACTAGTCACAACACTGACACATAGTCACAACACTGACACATAGTCACAACACTGACACATAGTCACAACACTGACACATAGTCACAACACTGACACATAGTCACAACACTGACACATAGTCACAACACTGACACATCACTACAACACTGACACATCACTACAACACTGACACATCACTACAACACTGACACATCACTACAACACTGACACATCACTACAACACTGACACATCACTACAACACTGACACATCACTACAACACTGACACATCACTACAACACTGACACATCACCACAACACTGACACATCACTACAACACTGACACATCACTACAACACTGACACATCACCACAACACTGACACATCACTACAACACTGATACATCACCACAACACTGACACATCACTACAACACTGACACATCACTACAACACTGACACATCACTACAACACTGACACATCACTACAACACTGACACATCACTACAACACCGACACATCACTACAGTAATGACACATCACTACAACACTGACACATCATAGTCACAACACTGACACATCACTACAACACTGACACATCACTACAACGCTGACACATCACTACAACACTGACACATCACTACAACACTGACACATTACTACAACACTGGCACATCACTACAACACTGGCACATTACTACAACACTGACACATCACTACAACACTGGCACATCACTACAACACTGACACATTACTACAACACTGACACATCACTACAACACTGACACATCACTACAACACTGACACATTACTACAACACTGACACATCACTACAACACTGACACATTACTACAACACTGACACATCACTACAACACTGACACATCACTGCAACACTGACACATTACTACAACACTGACACATTACTACAACACTGACACATCACTACAACACTGACACATTACTACAACACTGACACATCACTACAACACTGACACATCACTACAACACTGACACATTACTACAACACTGACACATTACTACAACACTGACACATCACTACAACACTGACACATCACTACAACACTGACACATTACTACAACACTGACACATCACTACAACACTGACACATCACTACAACACTGACACATCACTACAACACTGACACATCACTACAACACTGACACATCACTACAACACTGACACGTCACTACAACACTGACACATCACTACAACACTGACACATCACTACAACACTGACACATCACTACAACACTGACACATCACTACAACACTGACACATCACTACAACACTGACACATCACTACAACACTGTCACATCACTACACATCACTACAACACTGACACATCACTACAACACTGACACATCACTACAACACTGACACATCACTACAACACTGACACATCACTACAACACTGACACATCACTACAACACTGTCACATCACTACAACACTGACACGTCACTACAACACTGACACATCGCTACAACACTGTCACATCACTACAACACTGACACGTCACTACAACACTGACACATCACTACAACACTGACACATCACTACAACACTGTCACATCACTACAACACTGACACATCACTACAACACTGACACATCACTACAACACTGACACATCACTACAACACTGACACATCACTACAACACTGACACATCACTACAACACTGACACATCACTACAACACTGACACATCACTACAACACTGACACATCACTACAACACTGACACGTCACTACAACACTGACACATCACTACAACACTGACACATCACTACAACACTGACACATCACTACACATCACTACAACACTGACACATCACTACAACACTGTCACATCACTACAACACTGACACATCACTACAACACTGACACATCACTACAACACTGTCACATCACTACAACACTGACACATCACTACAACACTGTCACATCACTACAACACTGACACATCACTACAACACTGACACATCACCACAACACTGACACATCACTACAACACTGACACATCACCACAACACTGACACGTCACTACAACACTGACACATCACTACAACACTGACACATCACTACAACACTGTCACATCACTACAACACTGACACATCACTACAACACTGTCACATCACTACAACACTGACACATCACTACAACACTGACACATCACTACAACACTGACACAAAAAAAATACCTTGATACCTCCCTGTGATGCATGATATACTCATCATATCATCATGTATACCTCATCATGTTAATGTATACTCATCATATCATCCTATACACTTCATCATGTTAATGTATACTCATCATATCATCCTGTACACTTCATCATGTTAATGTATACTCATCATATCATCCTATACACTTCATCATGTTAATGTATACTCATCATATCATCCTATACACTTCATCATGTTAATGTATACTCATCATATCATCGTGTACACTTCATCATGTTAATGTATACTCATCATATCATCCTATACACTTCATCATGTTAATGTATACTCATCATATCATCGTGTACACTTCATCATGTTAATGTATACTCATCATATCATCGTGTACACTTCATCATGTTAATGTATACTCATCATATCATCGTGTACACTTCATCATGTTAATGTATACTCATCATATAATCGTGTACACTTCATCATGTTAATGTATACTCATCATATCATCGTGTACACTTCATCATGTTAATGTATACTCATCATGTCATCGTGTACACTTCATCATGTTAATGTATACTCATCATGTCATCGTGTACACTTCATCATGTTAATGTATACTCATCATGTCATCGTGTACACTTCATCATGTTAATACAATGTAAATATCACAAAGCTTCAAAAATGTAATAAAGATCTTTAGAGTTAGTGAATTTTGTTTGCATCCAGAGAGAGAGAGAGAGAGAGAGAGAGAGAGAGAGAGAGAGAGAGAGAGAGAGAGAAAGTCAGATGAAAGGCTTAAAATTTATGTGAAGCATTTTGTGCAGACCTAAATCATCCGTGGAAGTATCACAAGGTTTGAGTCACATAACCACCCGAGGTTAATACATTATGTGATGGAAATACTAAATAAAACGTATGGCTTATGGGGTTTCGATGGGGATGCTGGGGTTGGGGGGGTCACGGGAAAGTTGGGGTTAGGGGTAGCGAATGGGGAAGGGCGGGTTTTGGGGAAGCGTCTGATAGGAGTCATTTTGTTTGAAGAGGGAAAAAACCCACACATAGATGGCGGCACTAGATTGTTTACTGTTGTTCTCTAAGACGAGAAAGAAAGTAGAGTCACTTATTTAGGAGCTAAATTGAACCAGACTCAACCAAATACGCGGAGGAACGAAAATAATCATAAAAAATACTCGGACTAATGAAAATTTCTGACAGAAAAGGAGAAAATAGAGAAAAGAACTAAGATTTGTGACTCTCAAATGAAGACTAACGAAAACGAGGAAGTGTGTGTGGAACGAAGTCCAATGGAGGAGCGAGGGGGCCCTCAATGGCAGGATTAGGGGTGTGAAATCTATGAAAATACACCATTAATGGGACCAGCTAAACAGAACTCTCCATGGGACATTTGTAGGCTGTTTCTCCAGGTACAAAGAGCTTCATATATGGGGACTCGATGGTATATGAGGGTTCTGATGGTATATGGGGGTTCTGATGGTATATGGGGGTTCTGATGGTATATGGGGGTCCTGATGGTGTATGGGGGTTCGGATGGTATATGGGGTCTTGATGGTATATGGGTCTTGATGGTATATGGGGGTCCTGATGGTATATGGGGGTTCTATACACAAATAACCCGCACATAAAAGAGAGAAGCTTACGACGACGTTTCGGTCCGACTTGGACCATTGACAAAGTCAATGGTATTGTGCCTTTTTGTTATTTATATATGGGGGTTCTGATAGTATATGGGGGTCTTGATGGTATTGGGGGTCCTGATGGTATATGGGGGTCCTGATGATATGTGGAAACCGCTAATGTGTATAGCGGAGTATGCTAAGTTTGTATAAAGTTACACTAAGTACTTTTGCATAAAGTTATATACTAACTGCATTTGGAATCTGAATATGTAAGAGACAATGACTCACGAAATCGTAATGACACGATTGCAAACAAATCATAGCACGGGCGGGGTTAGAACCCGAGATCAGAGATCAGTGGCTAACGCTACGGTTTGGAGTTTTGAGACTCTGATGGCGGGTTCGATCCCCGCTCGTGGTATGGTTTATAAGAGACAATGTTGTGCTGACACTACGTTTATCATCTATGCTAAAAACGCTTCCTGTAAATACAGCTGACTTACACCCTGGTGAGGAGGTAGGCCTGTAGGCCTGCCTTAATGATAATTTGCAATCTGTTTTAGAGACGGTGTGTGTTCAGGTCAGTGTCTTTCACACGTGTGACTGAGACAGGTAACTGGAAGACGGTTGTTAATATTGGAAAATAGAAGTTGTGAAGTATATAGAAACTACAGTGTAGGGAGCTTCACGGCCCAGCATCATCTGGACGAGACAGTGAAGGAATCCACTGTGGCTTGTCCCTGTTGACGTATGGTGGTGATGGTAGTTCAGTGATGACGTATGGTGGTGATGGTAGTTCAGTGATGACGTATGGTGGTGATGGTATTTCAGTGATGACGTATGGTGGAAATGGTGGTTCAACAATCATCGTGGTTCGACCCAACAGATGTGTGTCAGAGCTGAGAGACGCGGACAGGCAGCTGATGCTCACCTTCACCAATATACATAACCTTACAACAGCAGCAGCAACAACAACAACAACAACAACAACAACAACAACAACAACAACAACAACAACAACAACAACAACAACAACAACAACAACAACAACAGTATTTAGTGGCTACGGAAGACAAAACCTCAGTCTAACTGTAGTTAATATTTAACATAAATTAAATGTTAACCCTGTAATAATCTACGTTTTCTTGACAAACTTAACATACATTCAGGATATCTGACCACCTAAGAATTTCCCAATGTGTGTGTGTATATATATATATATATATAAGGAATTCGCAAGAGCAGGCGAAATATACACAAACACTGATCTCTGGCTGAAGGAGACTCGAACCTACGAACCTTGGAACAAGGTACGCAGTGCTATACCAAACTCACCACACTGGACCAATACCTGCTCTTGCGAATTCCTTGCATTGTTAAAATCTCTAGTAAGGCTGATGCATGCAGGGGATGAGATGAAAAGCTGTAAGCCTTCTCCCTGAAAGCTGGCTGCCTTGGATCAAAGTCTAGCGCAAGCTGGACTCCAAGGTATTGGTCCAGTGTGGTGAGTTTGGTATAGCACTGAGTAGCTTGTTCCAAGGTTCGTAGGTTCGAGTCTCCTTCAGCCAGAGATCAGTGTTTATATATATATATATATATATATATATATATATATATATATATATATATATATATATATATATATATATATATATATATGAGAATGTATAAAGTGTGTATTCACTTACATATGAAAGAGATCTTAATCAAAGGACTTACCATTCCGGGTGAAAATAAGTTAGACATAGAGAAGTGTTTCTTTACTGAGAGAGGGGAGAGAGAGAGAGGCTCACACAAGATACTTGAGCACCGTGTTTATTCAGGAGGGGGCCAGGAGGGGGGCTTTGTTTCCCCTGGAGGGCTCAACAAGCAGACTGGACATCACTAGAAAGAGGATAAAAAGAGAGAGAAGAGTCCATAAGTCCTCTTAAAAGTTAGAAGAGCCGTCGAGAGAGCTATTATTGTTGGAAATTGTCATTATGTAGCTGGTGAATGACCTGGCCTTAGTCATCACTGAGAAAGGATGCTTTCCAGCCTAACTCCCTTTGATAATACTGGTTACTCTGTTTATGTTCCACCTCATTGTCTGCCCATGAAGGGTGCTTTTCCTCCCTTTCAGTAATGAAGGCTGTAATGACCCTTACGCTAGTGGATATTAGGGGGTGTTCACATACATGGGTTGTTGTGAACGATACGACTCCCTTTACATTCCGGCTGCAGTGAAATAACGTGGGCGTTTATATTGTTTTATTTTGTTTTAAGGGCAGCCATTATCTACTGGGAAACTGCTGTCTCTTCTTCTGTCACTCTCTGAGTGCTCCTCCCGTCTCTGAGGGAGTGTTCTTCCTGCGTCAGACACTGGTGCTACTAAATAGCATACAGTACGTGGGAGTGTACGTGGGTGTGTACGTGGGAGTGTACGTGGGAGTGTACGTGGGAGTGTACGTGCCTGGGAGAACATGACCCCCTACTCTCTAGATACTACTACTGTTACTAGTACTACTACTACTACTAAATAATAATAATAATAATAATAATAATAATAATAATAATAATAATAATAATAATAATAATAATAATCATATAATTTTAAAAGAGGAAAAATATGACAATAACAGTGTTGATTTTTTCTGCCAAAATGAATGTATTCCAAACCCTTTTTGTACTTATTTTTTTCTTGAAATTTTCTGTCTTCAAAACTCCTTTTAGAGGTGGCAGACATATAGACAGATGTATCTATTATTTGATCTCTCTATAAATGTATCTATAAGCCTATCGCTTGGTCTGTCAGCAGGTCTATCAACAGATTTATTACGTTTACCAGTAGGTCTACCAGTAGGTCTACCAGTAGGTCTACCAGTAGGTCTACCAGTAGGTCTACCAGTAGGTCTATCAGTAGGTCTACTAGTAGGTCTACCACTAGGTCTACCAGCAGGACTACCAGCAGGTCTACCAAGACACCGTGGGTGTGGAGAACCGAGGTCGACTCCAAAAAAAGCTTTTCACTGGCTCAGTTAGATTAGTGAATAGCTTCATCCAGACTGATATGTTAGCCACCACCAACACCACCAGCAGACAGCAGCAGACAGACAGCAGACAGCAGCAGACAGCAGCAGACAGACAGCAGACAGCAGCAGACAACAGCAGACAGCATCAGATAACAGACACACACACACGCATGAAGCCCCTTTCATCTAGGGGTCGTCTTAGAGCTGGCAACCAATCAAGAAACCTGTTTAAGGCTATCACAAGCTTGTTTGGACTCAAAACACTTCGAGTGTACCTTCCAGCTTAGTCAAGTAAAAAGTCCATAGAGAAGCTTTTGTGATTCACCTTTAACTTCATAGCTTCGACCGGCGCAGATAAAGAAGAAGGGGGAGGGTATTAGCTGGCCGTCCAGGCTAGGGGATACAGAGGGAGAGGAGAGGATAGATCACCACAGCCGCGGAGAGAGGATGGATGGAAGCCATTTACTCCCACCAACGGCTGACCAACCATCCATCTACCCCCGTTATTGGTGTATCAGAAAATATACCTATTTTGGATCGTCTAATAACGAATTTTTCAAGGAAAATCTAGAAGAAAAGCCAACAAATATGACATGTTTGTTGGTGCTAGAAGACCAAACTAGACCTAGGAAAGAGAAGTCAAATACGCCCAATAATCTATCTAGTATCATAATAATTGATACATATATGTACCTTAATTAGTAGTGTATGCAAATATATATTTTTCATAGAACCTCACAATATATATATATATATATATATATATATATATATATATATATATATATATATATATATATATATATATATAATAATAATCTCATTATATTTAGATACTTCTTAAATAATTTATTAGCAATACTCTAGCTAATGGTGGATAATAAAAAACCCACAATAAACTCCTCTTGACCATCTCGTTGAGAGTATGGAGTCTGGATGGTGACTCTGGAGGGACTGACGGGTGTCGGGGCTTGGGAGATGAAGATGTGGATGCTGTGAGGCGGAAAATGAGACGAGGCGACCATAGGAAGGCAGTCGTCCCCATCTAATACTCGTGTCCGCCTCTGTGTTTGTCGTCGCCTTGTTGTAGTAGTGCACGACGACCACACTACCACCTCCATGGGGGCTAGAACGACTGTCCGGTGATCATTTAGTTGGACGTCATCTGTCCAGTCATTCTATACTTCCACGGAATCATTCTGTATGATTTAGTATACACAATAATCCAGCACGACCATGCTGGACGACTAGCTGGGACGACTTTATCCCATGCTGCACGACTAGCTGGGACGACTTTATCCCATGCTGCACGACTAGCTGGGACGACTTTATCCCATGCTGCACGACTAGCTGGGACGACTTTATCCCATGCTGCACGACTTCTTCCTTAAAGTCCTGAAGGAAGCTTCACCTTCATTGGAGTCGAGTGAGGGAGGGATGAAGGAAGAAAGGAAGAGAGAGAGAGAGAGAGCGAGAGAGAGAGAGAGAGAGAGAGAGAGAGAGAGAGAGAGAGAGAGAGAGAGAGAGAGAGAGAGAGAGAGAGAGAGAGAGAGAGAGAGAGAGAGGAAAGAAAGGAGAGCGGGAAGGAGCAAATATGAAGGAAGGGTTGAACTACATAATATCGTTGCCTCAACCTGTCGTCTGGTGCTGCTCCAGCGTCACACATTATTAACAAATATTCTGCGAGTAAAAAAAAAAAAAAGCAGAAAGGAGAAAATAAGCCCCGAAAGGAAGTGCCTTGATGCTAGTGATGGGTTCATGGTCCCAGGAACTGGAGCTACATTTTCCCCTTCATTGGATCAAATCAGTTATCTCTCATACCCGAGGCACTGCATGAACCACCCCATAGTCTGGAATATTGTTCAAGACTGAGGGACTGACCACCTCACAACTACTACATCAAGACTGAGGGACTGACCACCTCACAACTACCACATCAAGACTGAGGGACTGACCACCTCACAACTACTACATCAAGACTGAGGGACTGACTACCTCACAACTACTACATCAAGACTGAGGGACTGACTACCTCACAACTACTACATCAAGACTGAGGGACTGACCACCTCACAACTACCACATCAAGACTGAGGGACTGACTACCTCACAACTACTACATCAAGACTGAGGGACTGACCACCTCACAACTACTACATCAAGACTGAGGGACTGACTACCTCACAACTACTACATCAAGACTGAGGGACTGACTACCTCACAAATACCACATCAAGACTGAGGGACTGACCACCTCACAACTACTACATCAAGACTGAGGGACTGACTACCTCACAACTACTACATCAAGACTGAGGGACTGACTACCTCACAACTACTACATCAAGACTGAGGGACTGACTACCTCACAACTACTACATCAAGACTGAGGGACTGACCACCTCACAAATACCACATCAAGACTGAGGGACTGACTACCTCACAACTACTACATCAAGACTGAGGGACTGACTACCTCACAACTACTGCATCAAGACTGAGGGACTGACTACCTCACAACTACTACATCAAGACTGAGGGACTGACCACCTCACAACTATTACATCAAGACTGAGGGACTGACCACCTCACAACTACCACATCAAGACTGAGGGACTGACTACCTCACAACTACTACATCAAGACTGAGGGACTGACCACCTCACAACTACCACATCAAGACTGAGGGACTGACTACCTCACAACTACTACATCAAGACTGAGGGACTGACTACCTCACAAATACCACATCAAGACTGAGGGACTGACTACCTCACAACTACTACATCAAGACTGAAGGACTGACTACCTCACAACTACTACATCAAGACTGAGGGACTGACCACCTCACAACTACTACATCAAGACTGAGGGACTGACTACCTCACAACTACTACATCAAGACTGAGGGACTGACTACCTCACAACTACTACATCAAGGCTGAGGGACTGACTACCTCACAACTACTACATCAAGACTGAGGGACTGACCACCTCACAACTACTACATCAAGACTGAGGAACTAACTACCTCACAACTACTACATTAAGACTGAGGGACTGACTACCTCACAACTACTACATCAAGACTGAGGGACTGACTACCTCACAACTACTACATCAAGACTGAGGGACTGACTACCTCACAACTACTACATTAAGACTGGGGGACTGACTACCTCACAACTACTACATCAAGACTGAGGGACTGACTACCTCACAACTACTACATCAAGACTGAGGGACTGACTACCTCACAACTACTACATTAAGACTGAGGGACTGACTACCTCACAACTACTACATTAAGACTGAGGGACTGACTACCTCACAACTACTACATTAAGACTGAGGGACTGACCACCTCACAACTACTACATCAAGACTGAGGGACTGACTACCTCACAACTACTACATCAAGACTGAGGGACTGACTACCTCACAACTACTACATCAAGACTGAGGGACTGACTACCTCACAACTACTACATCAAGACTGAGGGACTAACCACCTCACAACTACTACATCAAGACTGAGGGACTGACTACCTCACAACTACTACATCAAGACTGAGGGACTGACTACCTCACAACTACTACATCAAGACTGAGGGACTGACTACCTCACAACTACTACATCAAGACTGAGGGACTGACTACCTCACAACTACTACATCAAGACTGCGGGACTGACTACCTCACAACTACTACATCAAGACTGAGGGACTGACTACCTCACAACTACTACATTAAGACTGAGGGACTGACTACCTCACAACTACTACATCAAGACTGAGGGACTGACTACCTCACAACTACTACATTAAGACTGGGGGACTGACTACCTCACAACTACTACATTAAGACTGAGGGACTGACCACCTCACAACTACTACATCAAGACTGAGGGACTGACTACCTCACAACTACTACATCAAGACTGAGGGACTGACTACCTCACAACTACTACATTAAGACTGAGGGACTGACTACCTCACAACTACTACATCAAGACTGAGGGACTGACTACCTCACAACTACTACATTAAGACTGAGGGACTGACTACCTCACAACTACTACATCAAGACTGAGGGACTGACCACCTCACAACTACTACATCAAGACTGAGGGACTGACTACCTCACAACTACTACATCAAGACTGAGGGACTGACTACCTCACAACTACTACATCAAGACTGAGGGACTGACTACCTCACAACTACTACATCAAGACTGAGGGACTGACTACCTCACAACTACTACATTAAGACTGGGGGACTGACTACCTCACAACTACTACATTAAGACTGAGGGACTGACTACCTCACAACTACTACATCAAGACTGAGGGACTGACTACCTCACAACTACTACATCAAGACTGAGGGACTGACTACCTCACAACTACTACATTAAGACTGGGGGACTGACCACCTCACAACTACTACATCAAGACTGGGGGACTGACTACCTCACAACTACTACATCAAGACTGAGGGACTGACTACCTCACAACTACTACATCAAGACTGAGGGACTGACCACCTCACAACTACTACATCAAGACTGAGGGACTGACTACCTCACAACTACTACATCAAGACTGAGGGACTGACCACCTCACAACTACTACATCAAGACTGAGGGACTGACTACCTCACAACTACTACATCAAGACTGGGGGACTGACCACCTCACAACTACTACATCAAGACTGAGGGACTGACTACCTCACAACTACTACATCAAGACTGAGGGACTGACTACCTCACAACTACTACATTAAGACTGAGGGACTGACTACCTCACAACTACTACATCAAGAATGAGGGACTGACCACCTCACAACTACTACATCAAGACTGAGGGACTGACTACCTCACAACTACTACATCAAGACTGAGGGACTGACTACCTCACAACTACTACATCAAGACTGAGGGACTGACCACCTCACAACTACTACATCAAGAGTGAGGGACTGACTACCTCACAACTACTACATCAAGACTGAGGGACTGACTACCTCACAACTACTACATCAAGACTGAGGGACTGACCACCTCACAACTACTACATCAAGACTGAGGGACTGACCACCTCACAACTACTACATCAAGACTGAGGGACTGACTACCTCACAACTACTACATCAAGACTGAGGGACTGACCACCTCATCTTTACCTCTCCACCACTTCTGCTGTGTCTTATTTACTCACCTCTACATTCAACTGAAGAATCTTACTGTGGGGGCAAAACGTTTCTACAGTAAAGATGCCTAACTATGTTTCACTCATCTACCTGACCGTGTTATATACTTTCTACATGTACTTACAGAAATAAAAATTATTATTATTATTATTATTATTATTATTATTATTATTATTATTATTATTATTATTTATTATTATTATTATTTAGTTGATCATTCACTAGATCATCATTCACTAGATCATCATTCACTAGATCATCATTCACTAGATCATCATTCACTAGATCATCATTCACTAGTTGATCATTCACTAGATCATCATTCACTAGATCATCATTCACTAGATCATCAGTCACTAGATCATCATTCACTAGATCATCATTCACTAGATCATCATTCACTAGATCATCATTCACTAGATCATCATTCACTAGATCATCATTCACTAGATCATCATTCACTAGATCATCATTCACTAGTTAATCATTCACTAGATCATCATTCACTAGTTGATCATTCACTAGTTCATCATTCACTAGATCATCATTCACTAGATCATCATTCACTAGTTCATCATTCACTAGATCATCATTCACTAGATCATCATTCACTAGTTCATCATTCACTAGATCATCATTCACTAGATCATCATTCACTAGATCATCATTCACTAGATCATCATTCACTAGATCATCATTCACTAGATCATCATTCACTAGATCATCATTCACTAGTTCATCATTCACTAGATCATCATTCACTAGATCATCATTCACTAGATCATCATTCACTAGATCATCATTCACTAGATCATCATTCACTAGATCATCATTCACTAGATCATCATTCACTAGTTGATCATTCACTAGTTCATCATTCACTAGATCATCATTCACTAGATCATCATTCACTAGTTCATCATTCACTAGATCATCATTCACTAGATCATCATTCACTAGATCATCATTCACTAGATCATCATTCACTAGATCATCATTCACTAGATCATCATTCACTAGATCATCATTCACTAGATCATCATTCACTAGATCATCATTCACTAGATCATCATTCACTAGATCATCATTCACTAGATCATCATTCACTAGATCATCATTCACTAGATCATCATTCACTAGTTGATCATTCACTAGATCATCATTCACTAGATCATCATTCACTAGTTCATCATTCACTAGATCATCATTCACTAGATCATCATTCACTAGTTCATCATTCACTAGATCATCATTCACTAGATCATCATTCACTAGATCATCATTCACTAGATCATCATTCACTAGTTGATCATTCACTAGATCATCATTCACTAGATCATCATTCACCAGATCATCATTCACTAGATCATCATTCACTAGTTGATCATTCACTAGTTCATCATTCACTAGATCATCATTCACTAGATCATCATTCACTAGTTCATCATTCACTAGATCATCATTCACTAGATCATCATTCACTAGTTCATCATTCACTAGATCATCATTCACTAGTTGATCATTCACTAGATCATCATTCACTAGTTGATCATTCACTAGTTCATCATTCAATAGATCATCATTCACTAGATCATCATTCACTAGTTCATCATTCACTAGTTCATCATTCACTAGATCATCATTCACTGGATCATCATTCACTAGTTCATCATTCACTAGATCATCATTCACTAGATCATCATTCACTAGATCATCATTCACTAGATCATCATTCACTAGATCATCATTCACTAGTTGATCATTCACTAGATCATCATTCACTAGATCATCATTCACTAGTTGATCATTCACTAGATCATCATTCACTAGATCATCATTCACTAGTTGATCATTCACTAGTTGATCATTCACTAGTTGATCATTCACTAGATCATCATTCACTAGATCATCATTCACTAGATCATCATTCACTAGATCATCATTCACTAGATCATCATTCACCAGATCATCATTCACTAGATCATCATTCACTAGTTGATCATTCACTAGATCATCATTCACTAGATCATCATTCACTAGATCATCATTCACTAGTTGATCATTCACTAGATCATCATTCACTAGATCATCATTCACTAGATCATCATTCACTAGATCATCATTCACTAGATCATCATTCACTAGATCATCATTCACTAGATCATCATTCACTAGATCATCATTCACTAGATCATCATTCACTAGATCATCATTCACTAGTTGATCATTCACTAGTTCATCATTCACTAGTTGATCATTCACTAGATCATCATTCACTAGATCATCATTCACTAGATCATCATTCACTAGTTGATCATTCACTAGATCATCATTCACTAGATCATCATTCACTAGTTCATCATTCACTAGATCATCATTCACTAGATCATCATTCACTAGATCATCATTCACTAGATCATCATTCACTAGTTGATCATTCACTAGATCATCATTCACTAGATCATCATTCACTAGATCATCATTCACTAGATCATCATTCACTAGTTCATCATTCACTAGATCATCATTCACTAGATCATCATTCACTAGATCATCATTCACTAGATCATCATTCACTAGATCATCATTCACTAGATCATCATTCACTAGTTGATCATTCACTAGATCATCATTCACTAGTTGATCATTCACTAGATCATCATTCACTAGTTGATCATTCACTAGATCATCATTCACTAGATCATCATTCACTAGATCATCATTCACTAGATCATCATTCACTAGATCATCATTCACTAGATCATCATTCACTAGTTGATCATTCACTAGATCATCATTCACTAGTTCATCATTCACTAGATCATCATTCACTAGATCATCATTCACTAGATCATCATTCACTAGTTGATCATTCACTAGATCATCATTCACTAGATCATCATTCACTAGATCATCATTCACTAGTTGATCATTCACTAGATCATCATTCACTAGATCATCATTCACTAGTTGATCATTCACTAGATCATCATTCACTAGATCATCATTCACTAGTTGATCATTCACTAGATCATCATTCACTAGATCATCATTCACTAGATCATCATTCACTAGTTGATCATTCACTAGATCATCATTCACTAGATCATCATTCACTAGATCATCATTCACTAGATCATTCACTAGATCATCATTCACTAGATCATCATTCACTAGATCATCATTCACTAGATCATCATTCACTAGATCATCATTCACTAGATCATCATTCACTAGATCATCATTCACTAGATCATCATTCACTAGATCATCATTCACTAGATCATCATTCACTAGTTGATCATTCACTAGATCATCATTCACTAGTTCATCATTCACTAGATCATCATTCACTAGATCATCATTCACTAGATCATCATTCACTAGTTGATCATTCACTAGATCATCATTCACTAGATCATCATTCACTAGATCATCATTCACTAGATCATCATTCACTAGATCATCATTCACTAGATCATCATTCACTAGATCATCATTCACTAGATCATCATTCACTAGTTGATCATTCACTAGATCATCATTCACTAGATCATCATTCACTAGATCATCATTCACTAGATCATCATTCACTAGATCATCATTCACTAGTTGATCATTCACTAGATCATCATTCACTAGATCATCATTCACTAGATCATCATTCACTAGATCATCATTCACTAGATCATCATTCACTAGATCATCATTCACTAGATCATCATTCACTAGATCATCATTCACTAGATCATCATTCACTAGATCATCATTCTCTAGTTCATCATTCACATCATTCACTAGATCATCATTCACTAGATCATCATTCACTAGTTGATCATTCACTAGATCATCATTCACTAGATCATCATTCACTAGATCATCATTCACTAGATCATCATTCACTAGTTGATCATTCACTAGATCATCATTCACTAGATCATCATTCACTAGATCATCATTCACTAGTTCATCATTCACTAGATCATCATTCACTAGATCATCATTCACTAGTTGATCATTCACTAGATCATCATTCACTAGTTGATCATTCACTAGATCATCATTCACTAGTTCATCATTCACTAGATCATCATTCACTAGATCATCATTCACTAGTTCATCATTCACTAGATCATCATTCACTAGATCATCATTCACTAGATCATCATTCACTAGATCATCATTCACTAGTTCATCATTCACTAGATCATCATTCACTAGTTCATCATTCACTAGATCATCATTCACTAGTTCATCATTCACTAGATCATCATTCACTAGTTCATCATTCACTAGATCATCATTCACTAGTCACTAGATCGTCATCATTCACTAGATCATCATTCACTAGTTCATCATTCACTAGATCATCATTCACTAGATCATCATTCACTAGTTCATCATTCACTAGTTCATCATTCACTAGATCATCATTCACTAGTTGATCATTCACTAGATCATCATTCACTAGTTCATCATTCACTAGATCATCATTCACTAGATCATCATTCACTAGATCATCATTCACTAGATCATCATTCACTAGATCATCATTCACTAGATCATCATTCACTAGATCATCATTCACTAGTTCATCATTCACTAGTTCATCATTCACTAGATTATCATTCACTAGTTGATCATTCACTAGATCATCATTCACTAGTTCATCATTCACTAGTTCATCATTCACTAGATCATCATTCACTAGTTCATCATTCACTAGATCATCATTCACTAGATCATCATTCACTAGTTGATCATTCACTAGATCATCATTCACTAGATCATCATTCACTAGATCATCATTCACTAGATCATCATTCACTAGATCATCATTCACTAGTTCATCATTCACTAGTTCATCATTCACTAGATCATCATTCACTAGATCATCATTCACTAGTTCATCATTCACTAGATCATCATTCACTAGATCATCATTCACTAGATCATCATTCACTAGTTGATCATTCACTAGTTCATCATTCACTAGATCATCATTCACTAGATCATCATTCACTAGATCATCATTCACTAGTTCATCATTCACTAGATCATCATTCACTAGATCATCATTCACTAGATCATCATTCACTAGTTCATCATTCACTAGATCATCATTCACTAGATCATCATTCACTAGATCATCATTCACTAGATCATCATTCACTAGATCATCATTCACTAGATCATCATTCACTAGTTCATCATTCACTAGATCATCATTCACTAGATCATCATTCACTAGATCATCATTCACTAGATCATCATTCACTAGATCATCATCATTCACTAGTTCATCATTCACTAGATCATCATTCACTAGATCATCATTCACTAGATCATCATTCACTAGATCATCATTCACTAGATCATCATTCACTAGATCATCATTCACTAGTTCATCATTCACTAGATCATCGTTCACTAGTTGATCATTCACTAGTTCATCATTCACTAGATCATCATTCACTAGTTCATCATTCACTAGTTGATCATTCACTAGATCATCATTCACTAGATCATCATTCACTAGTTCATCATTCACTAGATCATCATTCACTAGATCATCATTCACTAGTTCATCATTCACTAGTTGATCATTCACTAGATCATCATTCACTAGTTCATCATTCACTAGTTGATCATTCACTAGATCATCATTCACTAGATCATCATTCACTAGTTCATCATTCACTAGATCATCATTCACTAGATCATCATTCACTAGTTGATCATTCACTAGATCATCATTCACTAGATCATCATTCACTAGTTGATCATTCACTAGATCATCATTCACTAGATCATCATTCACTAGTTGATCATTCACTAGTTCATCATTCACTAGATCATCATTCACTAGATCATCATTCACTAGATCATCATTCACTAGATCATCATTCACTAGATCATCATTCACTAGATCATCATTCACTAGATCATCATTCACTAGTTCATCATTCACTAGATCATCATTCACTAGATCATCATTCACTAGATCATCATTCACTAGATCATCATTCACTAGATCATCATTCACTAGATCATCATTCACCGCAGTTCGCGCTGCACTTTACATCTCTCATAATTATACATATTATTGTAATTATTAATATAAGTCACAAATAAGGACCAAACAATATATTGGTAACTCAGCGTAAATAAACATGAGGAATTATATGGCTGAATATTGGCGTAACAAGCGTATAATAAAGTTAGGATTTATGTCGTTCCATAAGTCCATATGTGGGTAAAATGCGTATATTAGCGTTAGGATTTGTGAGTGCATGTGTGCGTAAGAGGCGTATATGTCGTGATTATTACGCGAACCAGAATCAGCGAGGACTCAGCAAACAAAGCCATTCTGGAGCACACTGACGGTACTGTTTTGAAGTGAGTGAGAGAGAGAGAGAGAGAGAGAGAGATAAAGGCGGCTAGACCAGGTGCTTCTCTCATGAAAGGCTGCAAGTAGACCTGCCAGAGCAGGTCGCTGAGCACGGCAGGATGGATGGATTCATTGTTGATGAGGCAGGAGCTGTTGGCAGGAGCTAGTGGCAGGAGCTGGTGGCAGGAGCTAGTGGCAGGAGCTGGTGGCAGGAGCTGGTGGCAGGAGCTGGTGGCAGGAGCTGGTGGGAGGAACTGGTGGCAGGAGCTGGTGGGAGGAACTGGTGACAGGAGGTGGAGGCAGGAGGTGGTGGTAGGAGCTGGTGGCAGGAGCTAGTGGCAGGAGCTGGTGGCAGGAGCTGGTGGCAGGAGCTGGTGGCAGGAACTGGTGGCAGGAGCTGGTGGGAGGAAGCTGGCAGGAGGTGGCAGGAGAGCTGGTGGCAGGAGGTAGTGGCAGGAGCTGGTGGCAGGAGGTGGCAGGAGCTGGTGGCAGGAGGAGTGGCTGGTGGCAGGAGCTGGTGGCAGGAGCTGGGGGCAGGAGCTGGTGGCAGGAGCTAGTGGCAGGAGCTGGTGGTAGGAGCTGGTGGCAGGAGCCGGTGGCAGGAACTGGTGGCAGGAGCTGTTGGCAGGAGCTAGTGGCAGGAGCTGGTGGTAGGAGCCGGTGGCAGGAGCTTGTTGCAGGAGCTGGTGGCAGGAGCTGGTGGCAGGAACTGGTGACAGGAGCTGGTGGCAGGAGCTGGTGGCAGGAACTGGTGACAGGAGGTGGTGGCAGGAGCTGGTGGCAGGAGCTGGTGGCAGGAGCTGGTGGGAGGAACTGGTGGCAGGAGCTGGTGGGAGGAACTGGTGACAGGAGGTGGAGGCAGGAGGTGGTGGTAGGAGCTGGTGGCAAGAGCTGGTGGCAGAAGCTGGTGGCAGGAGCTGTTGGCAGGAGCTAGTGGCAGGAGCTGGTGGCAGGAGCTGGTGGCAGGAGCTGGTGGCAGGAGCTGGTGGCAGGAGCTGGTGGCAGGAGCTGGTGGCAGGAGCTGGTGGCAGGAGCTGGTGGCAGGAACTGGTGACAGGAGGTGGAGGCAGGAGGTGGTGGCAGGAGCCGGTGGCAGGAGCTAGTGGCAGGAGCTGGTGGCAGGAGCCGGTGGCAGGAGCTGGTGGCAGGAGCTGGTGGCAGGAGCTGGTGGCAGGAGCCAGTGGCAGGAGCTGGTGGCAGGAGCTGGTGGCAGGAGCTGGTGGCAGGAGCTGGTGGCAGGAGCTGGTGGCAGGAGCTGGTGGCAGGAGCTGGTGGCAGGAGCTGTTGGCAGGAGCTAGTGGCAGGAGCTGGTGGCAGGAGCCGGTGGCAGGAGCTGGTGGCAGGAGCTGGTGGCAGGAGCTGGTGGCAGGAGCTGGTGGCAGGAGCTGGTGGCAGGAACTGGTGACAGGAGGTGGAGGCAGGAGGTGGTGGCAGGAGCTGGTGGCACGAGCTGGTGGCAGGAGCTGGTGGCAGGAGGTGGTAGCAGGAGGAGGTGGCAGGAGGTGGTGGCAGGAGGTGGTGGCAGGAGGTGGTGGCAGGAGGTGGTGGCAGGAGGTGGTGGCAGGAGCTGGTGGCAGGAGCTGTTGGCAGGAGCTGGTGGCAGGAGCTGGTGGCAGGAGCTGGTGGCAGGAGCTGGTGGCAGGAACTGGTGACAGGAGGTGGTGGCAGGAGGTGGTGGCAGGAGGTGGTGGCAGGAGCTGGTGGCAGGAGCTTGTTGTAGAAGCTGGTGGCAGGAGCTGGTGACAGGAGCTGGTGGCAGGAGCTGGTGGCAGGAGCTAGTGGAAGGAGCTGGTGGCAGGAGCTGGTGGCAGGAGCTGGTGGCAGAAACTTTGATGGCAGGAGCTAGTGGCAGGAGGTGGTGGCAGGAGGTGGTGGCAGGAGGTGGTGGCAGGAGGTGGTGGCAGGAGGTGGTGGCAGGAGGTGGTGGCAGGAGCTGTTGGCAGGAGCTGGTGGCAGGAGCTGGTGGCACGAGCTGGTGACAGGAGCTGGTGGCAGGAGCTGGTGGCAGGAGCTGGTAGCAGGAGCTGGTGGCAGGAGCTGGTGACAGGAGCTGGTGGCAGGAGCTGGTGGCAGGAGCTGGTGGCAGGAGCTGGTGGCAGGAGCTGGTGACAGGAGCTGGTGGCAGGAACTGGTGGCAGGAACTGGTGGCAGGAGCTGGTGGCAGGAACTGGTGGCAGGAGCTGGTGGCAGGAACTGGTGGCAGGAGCTGGTGACAGAAACTTTGATGGCAGAAGCTGGTGGCAAGAGCTGGTGGCAGGAACTTTGATGGCAGGAGCTGGTGGCAGGAGATGGTGGCAGGAGCTGGTGGCAGGAGATGGTGGCAGGAGCTGGTGGCAAGAGGTGGTGGCAGGAGCTGGTGGCAGGAACTTTGATGACAGGAGCTGGTGGCAGGAGATGGTGGCAGGAGCTGGTGGCAGTAACTTTGATGGCAGGAGCTGGTGGCAGGAGCTAGTGGCAGGAGCTGGTGACAGGAGCTGGTGGCAGGAGCTGGTGACAGGAACTGGTGGCAGGAGCTGGTGGCAGGAACTGGTGGCAGGAACTGGTGGCAGGAGCTGGTGGCAGGAGTTGGTGGCAGGAACTGGTGGCAGGAGCTGGTGGCAGGAACTGGTAGCAGGAGTAGTCACCACATACCCATGCTGGGGTGGTAGTCACCACATACCCATGCTGGGGTGGTAGTCACCACATACCCATGCTGGGGTGGTAGTCACCACATACCCATGCTGGGGTGGTAGTCACCACATACCCATGCTGGGGTGGTAGTCACCACATACCCATGCTGGGGTGGTAGTCACAACATACCCATGCTGGGGTGGTAGTCACAACATACCCATGCTGGGGTGGTAGTCACAACATACCCATGCTGGGGTGGTAGTCACAACATACCCATGCTGGGGTGGTAGTCACCACATACCCATGCTGGGATGGTAGTCACAACATACCCATGCTGGGGTGGTAGTCACCACATACCCATGCTGGGGTGGTAGTCACCACATACCCATGCTGGGGTGGTAGTCACCACATACCCATGCTGGGGTGGTAGTCACCACATACCCATGCTGGGGTGGTAGTCACCACATACCCATGCTGGGGTGGTAGTCACCACATACCCATGCTGGGGTGGTAGTCACCACATACCCATGCTGGGGTGGTAGTCACCACATACCCATGCTGTGGTGGTAGTCACCCCATACCCATGCTGGGGTGGTAGTCACCACATACCCATGCTGGGGTGGTAGTCACAACATACCCATGCTGGGGTGGTAGTCACCACATACCCATGCTGGGGTGGTAGTCACCACATACCCATGCTGGGGTGGTAGTCACCACATACCCATGCTTGGGTGGTAGTCACCATATACCCATGCTGGGGTGGTAGTCACCACATACCCATGCTGGGGTGGTAGCCACCACATACCCACGCTGGGGTGGTAGTCACCACATACCCATGCTGGGGTGGTAGTCACCACATACCCATGCTGGGGTGGTAGTCACCACATACCAATGCTGGGGTGGTAGTCGCCACATACCCATGCTGGGGTGGTAGTCGCCACATACCCATGCTGGGGTGGTAGTCACCACATACCCATGCTGGGATGGTAGTCACCACATACCCATGCTGGGGTGGTAGTCACCACATGCCCATGCTGGGGTGGTAGTCACCACATACCCATGCTGGGGTGGTAGTCACCACATACCCATGCTGGGGTGGTAGTCACCACATACCCATGCTGGGGTGGTAGTCACCACATACCCATGCTGGGGTGGTAGTCACCACATACCCATGCTGGGGTGGTAGTCACCACATACCCATGCTGGGGTGGTAGTCACCACATACCCATGCTGGGGTGGTAGTCACCACATACCCATGCTGGGGTGGTAGTCACCACATACCCATGCTGGGGTGGTAGTCACCACATACCCATGCTGGGATGGTAGTCACCACATACCCATGCTGGGGTGGTAGTCACCACATACCCATGCTGGGGTGGTAGTCACCACATACCCATGCTGGGGTGGTAGTCACCACATACCCATGCTGGGGTGGTAGTCACCACATACCCATGCTGGGGTGGTAGTCACCACATACCCATGCTGGGGTGGTAGTCACCACATACCCATGCTGGGGTGGTAGTCACCACATACCCATGCTGGGGTGGTAGTCACCACATACCCATGCTGGGATGGTAGTCACCACATACCCATGCTGGGGTGGTAGTCACCACATACCCATATTTCTCTACGTGTCATCAAGGCTTCCAACTCTTCTCAGTAACTCGACAAACCTCTACATAATAACCAACCTAATTGCTCAATAAAGGTCAACTACACTTAAGGTCACTTGTTATCATCCAGTTTTCAACTTTGGTAATAAAATATCTATTAAAAGATCGATGCGAATCTTGATGCTCAAATATCGAGGTGACTGAGAACTCAGAGGTTCTATATGATAATAAATTCGTATACCATCAGTCTTCCTCGTTGTATAGAGAATGAAAATCAAAGTGACTGATTAGACCTACCCCCCTCCCCCCCAAAAAAAAATGTCTAAAGTTCGTTTATTATGAAGTGAATCACAAGATCTTGTAGGCAAAAGAGAGTTAATCCTTTAGTAAAAGGCTTCCCATCCCTAAAGGGGTGGAGGGAGCAGGAAGAGGATGCAGAGGCTCGTGATGAGTATCTGAACCTCTTTGTGAACTCATCAGTGAGCCAGATAAACATCTTCAGGGAATCTGAACCCATAAAGGAAGAGAAGACTGCAAAATATATGAAAAACTTTTGTTCCGGACCAAACTACTCGTCTCTGTACAACTTCAACATCAACATTTTAAGTAAGATTATTCAGGTATATAAACACAGTTACATAAATTATTATACATAGCAACACATGTGTAAATTACCCACCTGGATAACCTCAAAAAACCAGACAAAGTATATCACATAACGACTAATTATTGTCATACTTATATGAAGCACTAAACCCGTGTGAGTTATCAAACACGAGGATTAGTATGGGATCGATCTTCTGTCCCATAATAGCGAGACATATACTAAGTTTTCTCAGCTGTAATAACTATAGAAGTCTCTGGAGTTTTATGTACAGTCTGGTCCACAGTATGAGAATGTAAACAGAGTTGGTGACGCTAAGTGAGGTGTGAATAAGTATACTGGAGAGGCGAGAGAGTTCTGAACTTGTTGTGGGAATATGAGTCATGTGGTGAGGATAGATGGGTTAGTGAGGATAGTAGCGTCATGTAGCGAGGATAGATGGATTGATGACGGATAGTAGCGTCATGTAGTGAGGATAGATGGGTCATGAGGGAGAGGCAGGGAGGGAGGGAGGGAGGGGGGAAGCATCTCTGGTAGATGGTATCGTCTTCATTGTCACAGGATTACTGCCTGTACAGCCTCTCACGCATAATTAGCGTAAGCGATCATAAAAGATGAGAAGACTCATAGAGTGTGCTTCCTGAGTCCCCTGAGGCAGGTGGTGGTGGTAGTGGTGGTAGTGGTGGAAGTGGTGGTGGTAGTGGTAGTGGTGGTACAAAGGAGTATATGGGGAAAACAGAAAATACAGGACCTCGGAGTCCACAAAGAGGAATATTTTCTTCTATAGATCTCGATTAAGGAGCATCATATATGTTGTAGGAGTGCATGAGATGCTCACCCTGCGGGCCACAGTAATACTCGACAACGTCAGTGTCTTAACTCAGACTGAAGCTGTCATCTCTGTCCTCCTGGCATCCTCTCCTCTTACTGCCAACACCTTTTTCTTAAATCTTGATCATCTCCCTTTAGTACACTGTTTAGGGTTGTTAATTGAGTTT
>NC_091302.1:53165683-53173183 GCF_038502225.1 Cherax quadricarinatus | reverse complement strand
CTGAAACTAATTATTATTATTATAAACAAAAAGAAGCGCTAAACCACAAGGGCTATACTAATAAGTTCAGTGTTTTAGAAATAGCATCAATTAAAATATCTATAAGTGGGTATTTTTTTTTTCTTGTAATAGACTATTTCGAACAGTTAAGTACGTAAGGACTTTGAGTCAGTTAATGTTAGTTATGGAGGAGGAAGATACGTTGGACCTTCACTTTTTTTTTTTTTTTTTTATTCGCCGGTATTCTCCCGGCCCGGGTCTTTTCCAAGTAGTGGTGACCCGGCCTTGGCTCCCTATCTGGGGAGTGTCTCGAGACTTAAGTCTCCCATGGGAGGAGGCACAAGTACCCCCTCATCTTTGGGACCAAGTGTCCCCAGGCCTAGCCACATTCCCCGCCCTCACGGGGCTCGTAGGGAGAAGCTAGGCCTCTGGTCTGCCATCTACCCCGCCTCAAAGGGGCTCGTGGGGATGGCAGTCTTATGAGCTGCAGGTGGTAACAAGCTCAGGCCTCTCTTCTGGACCTTCACTGTAAAACCTAAATCACGAATTTTGACATTGGCGGTGAGGAGGGGGGGGGGAACTTCAGTCCTCGTTAACGAGATTATTAAGACACGGAAACCACTCGAAATTTTTTCACAGAAAGACACTTGTCTTATAGTTTCAGTTTCAAGTGAAGTGCATACATTATTGTGGAGAGCGAAACGTTCCCACGTTAATGAAATATGTGTCCTTCTATCCAACGAACGTTAAACTCATTGAGATGTATGAGTGTATGAACCAGGTCTGCCGCCTCCTGTATCGGACATCCGTTACTTTATATGTATGATAGCTCTAGAGAAAGACAACAGACTAATCTCTTCTGTCAACTCGTAAAGTATAAACAACATCTGTCACGACAACAGTCAGCAATTTTCTGTATGTACGAAGCACTTACTGAAGAAGACAAGTTAACTTCTCACTTCCACACACACCAGGAGCTCAGTCTTGTTACTCTCACAGCTGACAACTTCGACTGTCTCGTTGCGAGCACCTTTTTTAAATATCGATATACACATCTGTGTGTGAGCATACCCTGAGATGTACACACTTCTGTGTGTGAGCATACCCTGAGATGTACACACTTCTGTGTGTGTGCATACCCTGAGATATACACACTTCTGTGTGTGTGCATACCCTGAGATGTACACACTTCTGTGTATATACCTTGAGAGATACTCACCTCTCTGTGTATATACCCTGAGACATACACACCTCTCTGTGTATATACCCTGAGATATACACACCTCTCTGTGTATATATCCTGAGAGATACTCACCTCTCGGGGTACGTATACTGAGGGATCCACACCTCTTAGTGCATATTCCCTTATACACATCACCTAACTGGCCCCACAATTTAGCGGCCACTCCGTACAAAGAGTACACCATATGGCATGCAACCTTCTTATAACAACTCAAACAAGGAGGACAAGCATTGTATCACACACAAACAGGTCTGGCAGCACACAGCCTCTCATTCCCCACAAACATGAACCACTAGACAAGGCATTTTGCATGTGTGGACTTATTGTCATGGACAGAGTCCTGGGCATCGAGTGGGAACTACACTGTGAGGGGACCCCGTCATTAAGGCTTACCCAACCAATGCACTGTGGAACGAAATAGGAAGTTCAGACGCACGCAAGAGCACTCGCGGCCTTTCCTCGTTACTCTAGCGTGAGTTATGAGCCATTTAGCGTGATATAATCACTGGGAAGATTTACCTCTAATCACCTGGTATCAGTTACAGGTAGTCACCACACATCCGTCTCGTAGCTGCTCCATCTCTATTATTATTCTAGTTCATTAACGTCCAAGCTTCTGAGATGGACCATAGAGGGAGTGGCAGCCCCTGGAAGCAGGCAGCACCTTTGGAGCTGCTTTAAGGCTCAGTCCCGGAGTGGGTTAACACAGGAATATCAATCCAGTGTCGATGGTGGCTTAGCACTCTAGAAGCCTGGAGGCAGACAGCCCAGTCAGAGAAGCATTAAATAGTACGTAGGATGCACCTGCTGACTGGTAGACCCACTCTCGTGGGCAGGTGGGCCAAGACTGGTAGACCCACTCCTGTGGGCAGGTGGGCTAAGACTGGTAGACCCACTCCTGTGGGCAGGTGGGCTAAGACTGGTAGACAAGCAAGCAAGTAATATGTATACTTTATATATATATATATATATATATATATATATATATATATATATATATATATATATATATATATATATATATATATATATATATATATATATATATATATATATATATATATATATATATATATATATTTATTATCACACTGGCCGATTCCCACCAAGGCAGGGTGGCCCGAAAAAGAAAAACTTTCACCATCATTCACTCCATCACTGTCTTGCCAGAAGGGTGCTTTACACTACAGTTTTTAAACTGCAACATTAACACCCCTCCTTCAGAGTGCAGGCACTGTACTTCCCATCTCCAGGACTCAAGTCCGGCCTGCCGGTTTCCCTGAATCCCTTCATAAATGTTACTTTGCTCACACTCCAACAGCACGTCAATATATATATATATATATGATATATATATATATATGATATATATATATATATATATATATATATATATATATATATATATATATATATATATATATATATATATATATATATATATATATCACGAAAATCTTTCAATCACGAAGCAACAAAACAAAAATAACTTAAATGACGGAACGACGAAACAAAAATCACACAAAATCCAGCGGAAAAAAAAAGGAATATTACGGGTCCTCATTACCCAGCTGCCGGATCCAGGATACAACTGGGTACGTACCAGTGCAGTCATGGCTGCCTTCCAGTCCAGTCATGGCAACCTTCCAGAGTTGCCTGCCTTTTTGCATCTCTCCCCCCATTTCTTCCATTTCCCTTTCCCTCTGCCTCCCACTGTGCGAATGTTGGAGATGCAGTCAGAGAGGCAGTCAGAGAGGGTATCAAGTTTACTCAGGAAACTCTGAGTGTTAGATAAGGGAAATTATGTGAAGGTTCATCCAGCCTCTGAGTCGAAGAATATTTTCGATTTATCTAAAATCGGCGAGGTGGGGAGGACATCTAATGACGGCGTTTCGGTCTGTCCTGAGAGTGGTCTAGGGGGGACCTAAACGTTGCCATGAGGAGTCCCCTTAAAGAACAAAAAGGCACAATACCGTGACTGGAACAATACACAAACAACCCGCACATAGGAGAGAGAAACCTATGACCACAATGCGGTCCGACTTGGACAATTTCCGAGGTTCCCCTTCCAGGTGCGCTTGTGAAGAGAAGGCGAACTCTGCGGAACAAGCTTTAACTGGGAGAACGTTTCGCTCTGCTCAGAGCTTTATCAATTCACCTGATCAGGCTCTACACAGAGTATAACACGGACTTGTGGCGCCAGTTTTAGGCAGATACATCTGGGTCAGTATAGTCACCACATGTGATCAATATGTTATGATTTGACCACTCAACACCAGGAAGTATGGAGGGGGGGAGAACGGGTGAGATAAGGGGAGGAAAGGAGAGAGAGAGGAGAAAGAGAGAGAGGGGAGAAAGGGAGAGGGGGAAGAAGGGAGAGAGAGGGGGAGAAAGGGACAAAGAGGGAGAGGAAGGGAGGCAGGGAGAGAGAGAGAGGGGAGGAAGAGGGAAAAAGGAAGGGATGTAAGGGGCAGAGGGCCCCTGACAGAGTGAGGGCCACCATATGTGGAGAGCAACTCTCCCCAATTTTTGGTGATATAATCCCATCGTAATCTCCATAATCTCCGGCTTCCCTCGCTGTCAATCCCTAATCCCTAGGGCGGTACCCAACCAAAAGCTGCCGTGGGATTCACGTATCTATCGGAGTGGGTAATAGATATTATTTTGGCGACTGGGCACGTCTCTGGGGCACAAGCAATGCCCAGGATTCTCGAGGAAAAAATGATTTACGGTTAAATTTTGAGTTAGAAACTGTAATTCTTGCCAACAATAATCGACCCAAAATTGGTTTACGAAAAATAAAAATTAATTTGTACACATGAACGTACGCTCAAAGATATGCATTTGCTAGCGTATGTACACGCTCTTGAATGTACATTCGTGTACATACACGAATCCAAACATAATGCATGACATACATTCATTGAAGGTGTATAATTCAAACACGCACACACACACACACACATATATGTATACATAACATATATATATATATATATATATATATATATATATATATATATATATATATATATATATATATATATATATATATATATATATATATATATATATATATATATATATATATATATATATATATATATATATATATATATATATATATATATATATATACCTGTGCGTGTGTGTACGTGTGCAAATTAGATCAGTTTGCTTGCCTGAGTGAACGCGATATAGAATACAAGGCGTAAAATATTTAGCGTGGGAACGAAGGAGAAGAACCAGCGGGAAGTTGATGTTGATTAGTTGATGACTGAGTAATGGATGAGTTGATGACAGCAGGAGCAGCAGTGTGTGGCATCACACAACACTGACACACAGTGTGCGGCATCACACAACACTGACACACAGTGTGCGGCATCACACAACACTGACACACAGTGTGTGGCATCACACAACACTGACACACAGTGTGTGGCATCACGCTACACTGTCACACAGTACGTGGCATCACACAACACTCACACAGTGTGGCATCACACAACACTGTCACACAGTGTGTGGCATCACACAACACTGACACACAGTGTGTGGCATCACACAACACTGTCACACAGTGTGTGGCATCACACAACACTGTCACATAGTGTGGGGCATCACATAACACTGACACACAGTGTGTGGCATCACACAACACTGACACACAGTGTGTGGCATCACACAACACTGACAGACAGTGTGTGGCATCACACAACACTGACACACAGTGTATGGCATCACACAACACTGTCACACAGTGTGTGGCATCACACAACGCTGTCACACAGTGTGTGGCATCACACAACACTGTCACACAGTGTGTGGCATCACACAACACTGTCACACAGTGTGTGGCATCACACAACACTGACACACGGTGTGTGGCATCACACAACACTGACACACAGTGTGTAGTATCACACAACACTGTCACACAGTGTGTGGCATCACAAAACACTGACACACAGTGTGTGGCATCACACAACACTGACACACAGTGTGTGGCATCACATAACACTGACACACAGTGTATGGCATCACACAACACTGTCACACAGTATGTGGCATCACACAACACTGGCACACAGTGTGTGGCATCACACAACGCTGTCACACAGTGTGTGGCATCACACAACACTGTCACAAAGTGTGTGGCATCACACCACACTGTCATACAGTGTGTGGCATCACACAACACTGACACACAGTGTGTGGCATCACACAACACTGACACACAGTGTGTGGTATCACACAACACTGTCACACAGTGTGTGGCATCACACAACACTGACACACAGTGTGTGGCATCACACAACACTGTCACACAGTGTGTGGCATCACACAACACTGACACACAGTGTGTGGCATCACACAACACTGACACACAGTGTGTGGCATCACACAACACTGACACAAAGTGTGGCCCTCACACAACACTGACAGTGTGTGGCATCACACAACACTGACACACAGTGTGTGGACTCACAAAACACTGACATAGTGTGTGGACTCACACAACACTGACACACAGTATGTGGCATCACACGACACTGGCACACAGTGTATGGCATCACAGAACACTGACACACATTGTGTGGCATCACACAACACTGACGCACAGTGTGTGGCATCACACAACACTAACACGCAGTGTGTGGCATCATAAAACACTGACACAAAGTGTGGCCCTCACACAACACTGACAGTGTGGCCCTCACAAAACACTGACACACAGTGTGTGTCATCACACAACACTGACACACAGTGTGTGGCATCACAGAACACAGACACACAGTGTGTGGCATCACACAACACTGACACACGGTGGGGCTCTCACACAACACTGACACACAGTGTGTGGCATCACACAACACTGACACACAGTGTGGCCCTCACACAACACTGACACACAGTGTGTGACATCATACAACACTGTCACACAGTGTGTGGCATCACTCAACACTGATACACAGTGTGGCCCTCACACAACACTGACACACAGTGTGTGGCATCACACAACACTGACACACAGTGTGGCCCTCACACAACACTGACACACAGTTTGTGGCATCATACAACACTAACACACAGTGTGTGGCATCACACAACACTGACACACAGTGTGTGGCATCATACAACACTGACACACAGTGTGTGGCATCACACAACACTGACACACAGTGTGGCCCTCACACAACACTGACACACAGTGTGTGGCATTACACAACACTGAAAAACAGTGTGGCCCTCACACAACACTGACGCACAGTGTGTGGCATCATACAACACTGTCACACAGTGTGTGGCATCGCACAACACTGATACACAGTGTGGCCCTCACACAACACTGACACAGTGTGTCGCATCGCACAACACTGACACACAGTGTGGCTCTCACACAACACTGACACACAGTGTACAGTGTGTGGCATCACACAACACTGTCACACAGTGTGTGACATCACACAACACTGACACACAGTGTGTGGCATCACACAACACTGACACACAGTGTGTGGCATCATATAACACTGACACACAGTGTGTGGTATCACACAACACTGACACACAGTGTGTGGCGTCACAAAGCACTGACACACAGTGTGTGGCATCACACAACACTGACACACAGTGTGTGGCATCACACAACACTGATACACAGTGTGTGGCATCATACAACACTGACACACAGTGAGTGGCATCACGCAACACTGTTACACAGTGTGTGGCTCTGGTGGCCTGGTGGTTAACGCTCTCGCTTCACACGGTGAGGGCCTGGGTTCGATTCCCAGCCAGAGTAGAAACATTGGACGTGTTTCTTTCCACCTGTTGTCTATGTTCCCCATCAGTAAAATGGGTACCTGGGTGTTAGTCGACTGGTGTGGGTCGCATCCTGGGACACTGACCTAAGGAGGCCTGGTCACAGACCGGGCCGCGGGGGCGTTGACCCCCGGAACTCTCTCCAGATAAACTCCAGATAAACACAACACTGACACACAGTGTGTGGCATCACACAACACTGACACAGTGAGTGGCATCACACAACACTGACACACAGTGTGGCCCTCACACAACACTGACACACAGTGTGTGGCATCACACAACACTGACAGTGTGTGGCATCACACAACACTCTCACACAGTGTGTGGCATCACACAACACTGACACACAGTGTGTGGCATCACACAACACTGACAGTGTGTGGCATCACACAACACTGTCACACAGTGTGTGGCATCACACAGCACTGCCA
>NC_091302.1:53120683-53158183 GCF_038502225.1 Cherax quadricarinatus | reverse complement strand
TGTGCTTCAGATTCTTCAAGACTAGTACTCTTTACCAACTCCAAGGCTGAGGGACTAATTACCTCATCTTTTGCTTATATTCTACAGTCTTCGCATTATGTCCTTGTATTGATAAAGCCACTGGATGGTGAAACGTCTACATATAAATATATGCAAATGTTGAGCATGTGTCTGAAACTCATCTTCATGTGCAAGGAAGTCTTCTGAAATGTTCCATTGTTCTTATGTTCTTCTGTCAACATAACGAACCAGGTGTGGTGCCAAGGTTGATGCAGAGCGGCACCAGCACGGAGTTGATAGTGTCATGTTCGGCTCCTCCCACCGTCTCTCAGGGAGGTGGAGCCAGGCACTACAGCTCCGCCTATCATAGATGGCTACACTCTCCGCCTTCTCTCTCATGGCACCGCCCAGCTTCCAGCTTCCAGCCTCCCGCCTCCAGCCTCCAACCTCCAGCCTCCAGCCTCCAGCCTCCAGCCTCCAGCCTCCAGCCTCCAGCCTCTAGCCTCCCGCCTCCAGCCTCCAGCCTCCAGCCTCCAGCCTCTAGCCTCCCGCCTCCAGCCTCCAGCCTCCAGCCTCCCGCCTCCAGCCTCCCGCCTCCAGCCTCCAGCCTCCAGCCTCCAGCCTCCAGCCTCCAGCCTCCCGCCTCCAGCCTCCAGCCTGCAACCTCCAGCCTCCAGCCTCCAGCCTCCAGCCTCCAGCCTCCAGCCTCCCGCTTCCAGCCTCCAGCCTCCAGCCTCCAGCCTCCAGCCTCCCGTATGAAGGCATATACTTATTAGAAGGGAAGTTATATACTTATTATGGGTGAAGGTATATACTTATTGTGAGTGAAGGTATATACTTATTATGAGTGAAGGTATATACTTATTATGAGTGAAGGTATATACTTATTATGAGTGAAAGTATATACTTATTATGAGTGAAGGTATATACTTACTATGGGTGAAGGTATATACTTATTATGAGTGAAGGTATATACTTACTATGGGTGAAGGTATATACTTATTATGAGTGAAGGTATACACTTATTATGAGTGAAGTTATATAATTATTATGGGCGAAGTTATATACTTATATGAGTGAAAGTATATACTTATTATGAGTGAAGGTATATACTTATATGAGTGAAAGTATATACTTATTATGAGTGAAGGTATATACTTACTATGGGTGAAGGTATATACTTATTATGAGTGAAGGTATATACTTATTATGAGTGAAGTTATATACTTATTATGGGTGAAGGTATATACTTATTATGAGTGAAGTTATATACTTATTATGGGTGAAGGTATATACTTATTATGAGTGTAAGTATATACTTATTATGGGTGAGTGTATCTGGAGGTTATTCCGAGGGTTAACGTCTCCGCGGCCCGGTCCATGACCAGGCCTCGGTGGATCGAGGCCTGATCAACGAGGCTGTTACTGCTGACCGCACTTAGTCCAACGTACGAACCACAGCCAGGCTGATCCGGCACTGACTTTAGGTATCTTTCCAACTGCCTCTTGAAGACAACCAGGAGTCTATTGGTAATTCCCCTTATGGCTGGTGGGAGACTGTTTAACAGTCTTGGGCCCCGGACATTTATTGTGTTTTCTCTTAGTGTACCAATGGCGCCCCTACTTTTCACTGGGGGTATGTTGCATCGCCTGCCAAGTCTTTTGCTTTCGTAGGGAGTGATTTCTGTGTGCATATTAGGGACTATTCCTTCTTGGATTTTCCAGGTGTAGATTATGACATATCTCTCTCGCCTGCGTTCCAGTGAGTACAAGTCAAGTGCTTCCAGGCGTTCCCAGTAGTTAAGGTGCTTGTTGGAACTTACATGTGCATAAAGGTTCTCTGTACATTCTCTAGATCTGCAATTTCACCTGCCTTAAATGGGGATGTTAATGTACAGCAGTATTCCAGCTTAGAGAGAACAAGTGATTTAAAAAGGATCATTATTGGCTTAGCATCTCTTGTCTTGAATGTTCTCATTATCCATCCTATCAGTTTCCTCGGAGTTGTGATAGTGGCATTGTTGTGGTCCTTGAAGGTGATCCTCAGACATTACCACTCCCAGGTCCTTCACACTATGGCAGCTTCCGATTTAATTCTGTTTACCGCTACTCTTTGTGTTCGATTGGTTAGAAAATTGAAGATCCATCTGCCCACTTTGCCAAATATCCTTTTAGCACGCATTTTGTGTGCTATCACACCATGGTTGCACTTGTCAAAGGCTTTTGCAAAATCTGTGTATACTACATCTGCATTTTGTTTATTTTCCAGTGCATCCAAGACCCTGTCATAGTGGTCCAGTAGTTGCGAGAGGCAGGAAGGTGAGGGTATATACTCATTATGGGTGAGGGTATATACTCATTATAGGTGAGGGTATATACTCATTATAGGTGAGGGTATATACTCATTATAGGTGAGGGTATATACTCATTATAGGTGAGGGTATATACTCATTATGGGTGAGGGTATATACTCATTATAGGTGAGGGTATATACTCATTATAGGTGAGGGTATATACTCATTATGGGTGAGGTTATATACTCATTATGGGTGAGAGAATATACTCATTGTTAATGAGGGTATATACAATGAACAGTGGTACTTGATCCCTTGATGAGTGGTCTGGAAGGCCTGAGGTTCACCTTCAATATTTAAGACGACAGGAAAAACAGCCTAGAACCCCTTTTGTGGTGAGCTCTTCCTGGAAGATCATTGTTCCCTGACGGACCGACTGTGGCCTTTACCCAGAACAATGACTACTTTGGCTGGTGAAGAGGAGGCAGGTAGGTGGGATTAACACAGACTGCTAGACGTAGGAGACCTCCATGAACGCACACATGACATCAACAATATATTGAATAAAAGCCTTACTGACGTGACTGGAACACTTTAACCAGGCATCATGTCCTCTCCGGTGAATGGGTAACTTCATGTAGCGGATGAATGATTGAAGTTTATTAACCCAGGTGGCATATTGACTTCAAGTTCACACTGCAGGATGCATCCTGGAGGAACCTTCTCTCGTGGACATGATCGTTTCCAGCCACATAATACACACGCTTCAACACATAGCGTCGTTCAGTCACATGTATGTTTCCGACCAGGATTTAACGCTAATGAATTTATAGCAGAAAATATTAGTGATATTCTTGTCGTGAGATAGTGTATAAGGGCAGCTTGTCTTGGAAGTATATTAGATTAACACATGATGTCAGGGAGTGAGTGTATAAGGTACTGAGGCTGCGGTATATTCACTTGAAGTTCTTGGTACTGCGGCAGGATTCCTGGATAAGAGCCGTGTTATCCAGGGCAGTGTTGTCTGGAATCTAGTAGAGTTACGGGTGTCGGCTAGTGAAACTAGTTGTGGGAACGTTTGCCATTTCATGGTGCCAGCTGAGGGAACGCTCACCAGGCGGGGCATGCTAAGGGAACGTTCACCAGGCGGGGCACGCTCAAGGAATGTTCACCAGGCGGGGCACGCTCAAGGAACGTTCACTAGGCGGGGCACGCTCAAGGAACGTACACCAGGTGGGGCACACTCAAGGAACGTACACCAGGTGGGACACGCTGAAGGAACGTACACCAGGTGGAACACGCTGAAGGAACGTACACAAGGTGGGGCACGCTGAAGGAACGTACACCAGGTGGGACACGCTGAAGGAACGTACACCAGGTGGGACACGCTGAAGGAACGTACACCAGGTGGGACACGCTGAAGGAACGTACACCAGGTGGGACACGCTGAAGGAACGTACACCAGGTGGGACACGCTGAAGGAACGTACACCAGGTGGGACACGCTGAAGGAACGTACATCAGGTGGGAAACGCTGAAGGAACGTACATCAGGCGGGATACGCTGAAGGAACGTACACCAGGTGGGACACGCTGAAGGAACGTACACCAGGTGGGACACGCTGAAGGAACGTACACCAGGTGGGACACGCTGAAGGAACGTACACCAGGTGGGACACGCTGAAGGAACGTACACCAGGTGGGACACGCTGAAGGAACGTACACCAGGTGGAACACGCTGAAGGAACGTACACCAGGTGGGACACGCTGAAGGAACGTACACCAGGTGAGACACGCTGAAGGAACGTACACCAGGTGGGACACGCTGAAGGAGCGTACACCAGGTGGGACACGCTGAAGGAACGTACACCAGGTGGGACACGCTGAAGGAACGTACACCAGGTGGGACACGCTGAAGGAACGTACACCAGGTAGAACACGCTGAAGGAACGTACACCAGGTGGGACACGCTGAAGGAACGTACACCAGGTGGGACACGCTGAAGGAACGTACACCAGGTGGGGCACGCTGAAGGAACGCACACCAGGCGGGACACGCTGAAGGAACGTACACCAGGTGGGACACGCTGAAGGAACGTACACCAGGTGGGAAACGCAGAAGGAACGTACACCAGGTGGGACACGCTGAAGGAACGTACACCAGGTGGGACACGCTGAAGGAACGTACACCAGGTGGGACACGCTGAAGGAACGCACACCAGGTGGGTGTACGCTTGTGCTCTCTCCACTAGAGCACACCAAGACACTGCACATTTCCTTGAGTCAAGACGAAGTACAATGGTAACGCCAGTTGAAGGTATTGAACCAACTCTTATTATGTAAGCAATCTTTAGAGAGCCATTTTTAAGTCAAGATAACTGCTCAAAAATTGGAACCATGGTTAAAGATAACTTAAAACATTATTGACGAACACACACACACACACACACACACACACACACACACACACACACACACACACACACACACACACACACACACACACACACACACACACACACACACATACACACACACACACATACACACACACACACCTGCACCATCAAACAATCTTCCTGCCAAGAGGGTGCACAACCAGCCTTCAAAAGAGGAACAGGATATTCACCACGCACGACAGGATACATATCAATGAAGAACGAAGGGCAGCAGGATATATTAGGGTATATTAAAGGACTATAATCGGAGGGATATATTGATAGACTAGACCGGGCAGGATACATTTTGGGGAAGAGATCACAGAAGTCATGATGCATTTAATTAAAGATTAATATCGGCATGATACATCGAAGGGAAGTATTAAAGATCGCAGGATACATCGTTGAGGACACCTGGGAAACACACTGGAGGGAGAAGAACAGGGAAATTAAAAAGTGTGTCAGTGATGAGATAAATAATGCAACGTTGCGGAAATACAGACACTATGTTGTGTACGGGGTTACACGAAGTAAATATAGGCGGCATGATAACTAAAAGATAACAGGTTGTCAGCAGAAAGCATGCAGGGCAAGTGCATGTTGACAAATATGACATTATTGAGGAAGGGTGGAGGGCAGTGATCGGCATTACTCCTCTTCCTATCCTGCTGACGGCAGGATAGGAAGAGGAATACTAGCAGCAGGATAGAGAGGAACATGGGCAGCTACCTGGCCACCTGACAGGCTGGACGGGGCACCGCTGACTGATAACATCTTCCACTGTACTGAGCAGACTTGTGTGAGCACTGTCAACACTCTCTCTCCCGACGCTGGCCTCGCCTTCGACACCTTCATTCCTAACTTCAAGAATTTTTTCCCAATCATCCGTGAGTCGCAACTACGAACTACAAGGCACAAATACACACAAAATCCCAAAGTAACGAATTACGTGAAGAAATGTGCATATATATAGATAGAGAGACAGATATAAACAATTTAATAAAGCCATGATGGAGGACTGGTAGGTGGGGCGCTCTCGAAAGGACAAAGGCGTGACGGGACTCTTTTGGGAGGCTGGAACCTCAATAGACTTGAGAAGCTTTTGTGCCGCTAAACTCCCTTTTGTCGCGACCTGACATATTTAGACTTGGGAAACTTTTCCTCCCAAGCCAGGCCAACGTTATTCAAGCCAAATGAAGGGAATACTAATAGCTGACAAATTGGCTGGGCAAGCTAGTTCACTATTGTTGCTCCGGCGCGGCCGGTACTCCCACTTTTATTCTTGGCCAGATTTGAGCGAGTCAGCTCAGCTCAAGACGCACTCGGGCCCAGGTAAGTATTCATGGGATTTATGAAGTCCCAGAATGTGTATGAGGGATACAAAGGCAAACTCTCAGTGCCGTCGCGACTTGTTGATATCCCCAGGATGGTTGCGGGAAAGTAGACCTTACCAAACACCACTGCAGACCAGCCACTGCTGCAGACACTGCCAGACACTGCCAAACAGTACTGAAAATACTGTCAGACACTGCTGCAGACACTGTCAGACACTACTGCAGACACTGCCAGACACTGCTATATACACTGGCAGACACTGCTACAGACCGTCCCCTCCTGTAACTGCGGGGTGGGTGTGACAGACCCTGCCCAGATGGTCTCCTGTTTTCTAAAGTCGGTGAAGTTGGGATCAAACTGACTTCCTGAGACCCAGGGATGTCAGTCAGAAATTTCTTTGTATAAACAACTTCCAAGCATCAGAAAGCCGATTCCCTTCAACAAATAAGTATAAAAAGAAAAAAATAAATCTTATCAAGAAAAAATTAATCATTTAAAATAAGATAACCAATAATTTGCATTAGTTAGTTGGTTATTTTCTTGGATTTGAAGACTATCTACTACACGAGGGCCATTTAGGCTACAAATAACGTACACACCGCCAGTCGAGGATTTTGTTCACTAAAATAAGGAATATATAAATTCTCGGAGTATAAACACTGAGAAATATACATTTCTCATTGTACATTTTCATGATGTATCTTACAGCAAAATAACTGTAAGAGAAAGATAAACGTTATTCAGTGCAGCAGAAAGTTGTTGCAGAATACAACATCCTGCTGCACTGTTGTATTACTGTTGTATTACTGTATTACTGTTGTAATACAGGTAATAAATTATGGCATGAGTATCACGCTCTGAACGTGACACAAACTACGGGAGAAACTGTTCAAATTGTCAACTAAGAACAACGATTCTTTAAACCTGTTGAACATAAAAATATTACCATTACTGACAGATTAGACACATCGCAATACTTGAGAAGCTTTACTGAGAAAAAGTTTCGACGCAGAGTGGCTTCATCAGTCCAATACCAAGAAGAATGGTGAAGACCACAAGGACTGAGGTAATTAGTCCCTCATCCTCGAGTCGATGCAATCAATCCATCAAAATAATACAGCATATGCGCGCATATGTTGTATGGACTGATGAAGTCACTGTGGGGCGAAACGTGTCCTCAATAAAGACACCCAAGTGTTGCGCAGGTGTCTAATTTATCAGCTTATCGGTCCCATGTACCATTAATGTATATTATCATTAATGTCAGTGTAACACTTACTTTTCCCATTACATCGAGTAGTCTTGAAGTATGTAAACGGAATGTAAACTTTAGTGGTCTGAGTGAATTAGACATAAGACCAGAGTAATAAGTCCAACTCTAGTACTTAGGATCAGACCACGACTAACTCACCTCTAAATGACAACACGGGAAAGTAAAGGGTAAAGAAAGGCGAGTTAAGAGAAGTACTGCCTGTGTGTGTGATGTTACAGTGGGATGTTACAGTGTGATGTTACAGTGTGATGTTACAGTGTGATGTTACAGTGTGATGTTACAGTGTGATGTTACAGTGGGATGTTACAGTGGGATGTTACAGTGGGATGTTACAGTGTGATGTTACAGTGTGATGTTACAGTGGGATGTTACAGTGTGATGTTACAGTGTGATGTTACAGTGTGATGTTACAGTGTGATGTTACAGTGTGATGTTACAGTGTGATGTTACAGTGTGATGTTAAAGAGTGATGTTACAGTGTGATGTTATAGTATGATATTACAGTGTGATGTTACAGTGTGATGTTACAGTGTGATGTTACAGTGGGATGTTACAGTGTGATGTAACAGTGTGATGCTACAGTGTGATGTTACAGTGTGATGTTACAGTGGGATGTTACAGTGATGTTACAGTGTGATGTTACAGTGTGATGTTACAGTGTGATGTTACAGTGTGATGTTACAGTGTGATGTTACAGTGTGATGTTACAGTGGGATGTTACAGTGTGATGTAACAGTGTGATGCTACAGTGTGATGTTACAGTGTGATGTTACAGTGTGATGTTACAGTGTGATGTTACAGTGTGATGTAACAGTGTGATTTTACAGTGTGATATTACAGTGTGATGTAACAGTGTGATGCTACAGTGTGATGTTGCAGTGGGATGTTACAGTGCTGTTACAGTGTGATGTTACAGTGTGATGTTACAGTGTGATGTTACAGTGGGATGCTACAGTGTGATGTTACAGTGTGATGTTACAGTGTGATGTTACAATGTGATGTTACAGTGTGATGTTACAGTGTGATGTTACAGTGTGATGTTACAGTGTGATGTTACAGTGTGATGTTACAGTGTGATGTTGCAGTGTGATGTTACAGTGTGATGTTACAGTGTGATGTTACAGTGTGATGTTACAGTGTGATGTTACAGTGTGATGTTACAGTAGGATGTTACAGTGTGATGTTACAGTGTGATGTTACAGTGTGATGTTACAGTGGGATGTTACAGTGTGATGTTACAGTGTGATGTTACAGTAGGATGTTACAGTGTGATGTTACAGTGTGATGTTACAGTGTGATGTTACAGTGGGATGTTACAGTGTGATGTTACAGTGTGATGTTACAGTGTGATGTTACAGTGTGATGTTACAGTGGGATGTTACAGTGTGATGTTACAGTGTGATGTTACAGTAGGATGTTACAGTGTGATGTTACAGTGTGATGTTACAGTGTGATGTTACAGTGGGATGTTACAGTGTGATGTTACAGTGTGATGTTACAGTGTGATGTTACAGCGTGATGTTACAGTGTAATGTTACAGTGTGATGTTACAATGTGATGTTACAGTGTGATGTTACAGTGGGATGTTACAGTGTGATGTTACAGTGTGATGTTACAGTGTGATGTTACAGTGTGATGTTACAGTATGATGTTACAGTGTGTTGTTACAGTGCTGTTACAGTGTGATGTTACAGTGGGATGTTACAGTGTGATGTTACAGTGTGATGTTACAGTGGGATGTTACAGTGTGATGTTACAGTGTGATGTTACAGTGGGATGTTACAGTGTGATGTTACAGTGTGATGTTACAGTGGGATGTTACAGTGTGATGTTACAGTGTGATGTTACAGTGGGATGTTACAGTGGGATGTTACAGTGTGATGTTACAGTGGGATGTTACAGTGTGATGTTACAGTGTGATGTTACAGTGGGATGTTACAGTGTGATGTTACAGTGGGATGTTACAGTGTGATGTTACAGTGTGATGTTACAGTGGGATGTTACAGTGTGATGTTACAGTGGGATGTTACAGTGTGATGTTACAGTGGGATGTTACAGTGTGATGTTACAGTGTGATGTTACAGTGGGATGTTACAGTGTGATGTTACAGTGGGATGTTACAGTGTGATGTTACAGTGGGATGTTACAGTGTGATGTTACAGTGTGATGTTAGAGTGGGATGTTACAGTGTGATGTTACAGTGGGATGTTACAGTGTGATGTTACAGTGTGATGTTACAGTGGGATGTTACAGTGTGATGTTACAGTGGGATGTTACAGTGTGATGTTACAGTGGGATGTTACAGTGTGATGTTACAGTGTGATGTTAGAGTGGGATGTTACATTGGGATGTTACAGTGGGATGTTACAGTGTGATGTTACAGTGGGATGTTACAGTGTGATGTTACAGTGGGATGTTACAGTGTGATGTTACAATGTGATGTTACAGTGTGATGTTACAGTGTGATGTTACAGTGGGATGTTACAGTGTGATGTTACAGTGTGATGTTACAGTGTGATGTTACAGTGTGATGTTACAGTGTGATGTTACAGTGTGATGTTACAGTGGGATGTTACAGTGTGATGTTACAGTGGGATGTTACAGTGTGATGTTACAGTGGGATGTTACAGTGTGATGTTACAGTGGGATGTTACAGTGTGATGTTACAGTGGGATGTTACAGTGGGATGTTACAGTGGGTTGTTACAGTGTTGTTACAGTGGGATGTTACAGTGCTGTTACAGTGTGATACACAGAATACAAACTGTGTGAAGTAATGGATAGTTTACCCACCGATGGGGGCGAGTAGCTCCAGTTCCTTGGATCAAGAGCCCTTGAGCAGCATTCCTGAAGATTTACTTTGGCTGTACCAGGAAGAAGTGTCTGGTAGTGTAAGTAAGTGTTATATTAAGTTAAGAATGTATGATAAACCAGGATGGAGGGAAGGGAGGGCAGGAAGGCAGGCAGGGCAGGAAGGCAGGCAGGGCAGGAAGGCAGGCAGGGCAGGAAGGCAGGCAGGGCAGGAAGGCAGGCAGGGCAGGAAGGCAGGCAGGAAGGCTGGCAGGGCAGGAAGGCAGGCAGGGCAGGAAGGCAGGCAGGGCAGGAAGGCAGGCAGGGCAGGAAGGCAGGCAGGGCAGGAAGGCAGGCAGGGCAGGAAGGCAGGCAGGGCAGGAAGGCTGGCAGGGCAGGAAGGCAGGCAGGGCAGGAAGGCAGGCAGGGCAGGAAGGCAGGCAGGGCAGGAAGGCAGGCAGGGCAGGAAGGCAGGCAGGGCAGGAAGGCAGGCAGGGCAGGAAGGCAGGCAGGGCAGGAAGGCAGGCAGGGCAGGAAGGCAGGCAGAGCAGGAAGGCAGGCAGGGCAGGAAGGCAGGCAGGGCAGGAAGGCAGGCAGGGCAGGAAGGCAGGCAGGGCAGGAAGGCAGGCAGGGCAGGAAGGCAGGCAGGGCAGGAAGGCAGGCAGGGCAGGAAGGCAGGCAGGGCAGGAAGGCAGGCAGGGCAGGAAGGCAGGCAGGGCAGGAAGGTAGGCAGGGCAGGAAGGCAGGCAGGGCAGGAAGGCAGGCAGGGCAGGAAGGCAGGCAGGGCAGGAAGGCAGGCAGGGCAGGAAGGCAGGCAGGGCAGGAAGGCAGGTAGGGCAGGAAGGCAGGCAGGGCAGGAAGGCAGGCAGGGCAGGAAGGCAGGCAGGGCAGGAAGGCAGGCAGGGCAGGAAGGCAGGCAGGGCAGGAAGGCAGGCAGGGCAGGAAGGCAGGCAGGGCAGGAAGGCAGGCAGGGCAGGAAGGCTGGCAGGGCAGGAAGGCAGGCAGGGCAGGAAGGCAGGCAGGGCAGGAAGGCAGGCAGGGCAGGAAGGCAGGCAGGGCAGGAAGGCAGGCAGGGCAGGAAGGCAGGCAGGGCAGGAAGGCAGGCAGGGCAGGAAGGCAGGCAGGGCAGGAAGGCAGGCAGGGCAGGAAGGCAGGCAGGGCAGGAAGGCAGGCAGGGCAGGAAGGCAGGCAGGGCAGGAAGGCAGGCAGGGCAGGAAGGCAGGCAGGGCAGGAAGGCAGGCAGGGCAGGAAGGCAGGCAGGGCAGGAAGGCAGGCAGGGCAGGAAGGCTGGAAGGCAGGGGCAGGAAGGCAGGCAGGGCAGGAAGGCAGGCAGGGCAGGAAGGCAGGCAGGGCAGGAAGGCAGGCAGGGCAGGAAGCCAGGCAGGGCAGGAAGGCAGGCAGGGCAGGAAGGCAGGCAGGCAGGCAGGCAGGAAGGCAGGCAGGGCAGGAAGGCAGGCAGGGCAGGAAGGCAGGCAGGGCAGGAAGGCAGGCAGGGCAGGAAGGCAGGCAGGGCAGGCAGGCAGGCAGGGCAGGGGCAGGAAGGCAGGCATGGCAGGAAGGCAGGCAGGGCAGGAAGGAAGGGCAGGAAGGCAGGCAGGCAGGAAGGCAGGCAGGGCAGGAAGGCAGGCAGGGCAGGAAGGCAGGCAGGGCAGGAAGGCAGGCAGGGCAGGAAGGCAGGCAGGGCAGGAAGGCAGGCAGGGCAGGAAGGCAGGCAGGGCAGGAAGGCAGGCAGGGCAGGAAGGCAGGCAGGGCAGGAAGGCAGGCAGGGCAGGAAGGCAGGCAGGGCAGGAAGGCAGGCAGGGCAGGAAGGCAGGCAGGGCAGGAAGGCTGGCAGGGCAGGAAGGCAGGCAGGGCAGGAAGGCAGGCAGGGCAGGAAGGCAGGCAGGGCAGGAAGGCTGGCAGGGCAGGAAGGCAGGCAGGGCAGGAAGGCAGGCAGGGCAGGAAGGCTGGCAGGGCAGGAAGGCAGGCAGGGCAGGAAGGCAGGCAGGGCAGGAAGGCAGGCAGGGCAGGAAGGCAGGCAGGGCAGGAAGGCTGGCAGGGCAGGAAGGCAGGCAGGGCAGGAAGGCAGGCAGGGCAGGAAGGCAGGCAGGGCAGGAAGGCAGGCAGGGCAGGAAGGCAGGCAGGGCAGGAAGGCAGGCAGGGCAGGAAGGCAGGCAGGGCAGGAAGGCAGGCAGGGCAGGAAGGCAGGCAGGGCAGGAAGGCAGGCAGGGCAGGAAGGCAGGCAGGACAGGAAGGCTGGCAGGGCAGGAAGGCAGGCAGGGCAGGAAGGCAGGCAGGGCAGGAAGGCAGGCAGGGCAGGAAGGCTGGAAGGCAGCGTAGGGTGGCTGACAGGGAAGAAGGCAGGAGGGAATGATCAGGTTCACGAAGACAGGGTGGTAGGTAGGGTGGTAGACAGGGTAGAGAAAGAGCAAGGCAAGAGGATGGCAGGGTAGGGCAGGGCAGGGCATGGCAGAGCAGGGCAGGGCATGGTAGAGCAGGACAAAGCAGGGCAGGGAAGGGCAGGGAAGAGGAGCGCAGGGCAGGGCAGGGAAGAGAAGATCAGGGCAGGGTAGGGAAGAGCAGGGCAAGGCAGGGCAGGACAGGACACGGCAGGGCAGGGCAGGGCAGGGCAGGACAGGACAAGGCAGGGCAGAGCAGGGCAGGACAGGGCAGGACAGGGCAGAACAGGGCAGGACAGGGCAGGACAGGGCAGGGCAGGACAGGGCAGGGCAGAGCAGGGCAGGACAGGGCAGGGCAGTTCACAGCACGGCAGGAAAGGCTTGCCTATACATACCCAGCTCAGCGAGCGTAACTCAATGTTCACATTTCTCTGGCCAGCTTTGGGTCGCCTGTCAATCAAAAGATGCAATCAAAAGACGCACTTTGTATGCAATGAATGGCTCCAGCCTGACAGAAAGCCAGCAAACACACCTATTAACCACCACATAAAGATATCAGAGGCTGGCCTGATCACCCATTGAGGCGCCCCATTGACGACAACCACACCATTAAATCAAACCTCATTTATTGGATTTCCATTACGAGGACAACGAATGTGGGCTCGATCCTCCGTCACTACAGGTGAGGAGGTTAATGACAGCAGCGGTGATTGCCTAACTCAGGTGATGAGTGTTGTCTAAGGTGATTACTTTCTTCCTGAGCCTTCAGCTTCTCTAAACAATAATAGAGATAATTATTATAATTATTATCAGATAACATTAGTAGATATAATAATAATAATAATAATAATAATAATAATAATAATAATAATAATAATAATAATAATAATAATAATAATAATAATAATAATAATAATAATAATAATAATAATTATTATCATTATTACAGTCATGGGGAAGAGCTAAACCCATATGAATCATACAGCACATAGGGGAAATGGAAGGTAATTAGGTTTGATCCAAGGAAAGGGAAGGGGATTCTAATTCCTTGGGTCAAGAACCCTTCACTAGCATCGAAGCAGCTCAGCTTGAAGAGAGAAAATGCCAGAACATTGCAGAGAAAGTTGAGACACTGAGAAGGGTGAAAGGATAGTGTGAAAGAGGTTTTGAGAGGCAGGAGCTTGGACATCCAGCAGGTAGATTTTTTTTTGTAGGGTTTAGCGTGGTGAGAGACAGCTTGTGTGAAAAGTTATGTGAAAGGATACATAGAACACCAATAAGCAGAACTTGAGTTCATTATGTGGGAAGTACAGTGCCTGCACTCTGAAGGATGGGTGGGATGTTACAGTTCTGGAGGTGGGAAGTACAGTGCCTACACTCTGAAGGATGGGTGGGATGTTACAGTTCTGGTGGTGGGAAGTACAGTGCCTGCATTCTGAACGATGGGTGAGGATGTTACAGTTCTGGAGGTGGGAAGTACAGTGCCTGCACTCTGAACGATGGGTGAGGATGTTGCAGTTCAGGTGGCGGGAAGTACAGTGCCTGCACTCTGAACGATAGGTGAGGATGTTACAGTTCTGGAGGTGGGAAGTACAGTGCCTGCATTCTGAACGATAGGTGAGGATGTCACAGTTCTCTGAATCACAACATGATACAGTAGTACCTGTTCTCCTCTGAAAAGATTCACACAGAGTTCAATGGTGTTACATATTCATATATTTATATAGTATACAACTGAAACGGGAATACTTTCAGGGGACGCATTGATAGAGGAGCGTGACAGGGGCCACCCAGAGCTGAGTAACCTCCCCACAGTGAGAAAACAATAGAAATATTGACAACGGAGCTTCGAGTCCACAATGACAGGATTCCAAAGGGGCAAAAGAACAGATGGTGCTGAGCCCTGGTCGACCCAATATTCCCTAAGCCTCTAAACTGTATACATTAACTCCAGCGACACTGCTCTCCGCTCGGTGGTAAACACCTACCTCCAGGGCCTGTGTGGCGCCCTTGATCCTGTTTAGGGCTCTTGATTACTTCACTGTTGTGACCCAGCAATACTCTTGGGGCCAAGAACAAACTCTGGCTGAACTTAAAAAAAAAAAAAACTTAGAGAATCACAGTTAAAAGTTAAAAACGAGGTTTTAAAACATGTTTGAACTGTCAGAACCTGGTTGACCTGGCAAGCACCAGACGAGCCTGGCCTGTGGCCGGGCTCCGGGAGTAGAGAAACTCATCAAAGGTATATCAGAGGTATGAGGAAGACAAGATTGTAAATGTTAAAAAACACTGTTTCGGTATTAAACATCAGGTCTGGCTCTCGGAAAATTTCTTTTCTCGAACCATAATAATAAATTCTTTTTTGCAACTTGTCGATTCTCCGAACCATTTATCAACTTTTCTTTTCCCTCATTAAATGAAAAATAAAAGTGACAACATTTCGGGCCGTTCTGGACCATTACGCAACGTAATAATGGTCCAGGAGGGGCCGAAACGTCTCCTAACTGTGGCATAGTTATGAAATTCCACATATGTGCTTTCCCCAGCCTAGGAGAGCGGAGTTAGGTGCTACAAAGGCGCTACAGGAGACTCAGCTGCTACAAAGGCGCTACAGGAGACTCGGTTGATAAAGAAGTCTGGCTAAAAGGCGAACATTAACTCTAAATGACGATCAGAGTGAACTTGCAGTGGCTTTGAGGTTCACTGAGACGAATAAACAAGTGGTATGCAGGCCATTGTTGACGCCATTACCAGGGGTCTCTCAGAGGGACTACCCTTGGTAGTGGTGGGCCAGGGGTCTCTCTCAGAGGGACTACCCCTGGAAGTGGTGGGCCAGGGGTCTCTCTCAGAGGGACTACCCTTGGTAGTGGTGGGCCAGGGGTCTCTCTCAGAGGGACTACCCTTGGTAGTGGTGGGCCAGGGGTCTCTCTCAGAGGGACTACCCCTGGTAGTGGTGGGCCAGGGGTCTCTCTCAGAGGGACTACCCCTGGTAGTGGTGAGCCAGGGGTCTCTCAGTGGGACTACCCCTGGTAGTGGTGAGCCAGGGGTCTCTCAGTGGGACTACCCCTGGTAGTGGTGGGCCAGGGGTCTTTCAGTGGGAATACCTCTGGTAGTGGTGGGGCAGGGGCCTCCCTCAGTTGGATTACCACTGGTAGTGGTGGGCCAGGGGTCTCTCTCAGTTGGGCTACCCCTGGTAGTGGTGGGTCGGGGGTCTTTCTGTGGGACTACCCCTGGTCGAGGTGGGCCAGGGGTCTCTCATTGGGGCTACCCCTGGTAGTGGTGGGCCAGGGGTCTCTCTCAGTGGGGTTACCCCTGGTAGTGGTGGGCCGGGGGTCTTTCAGTGGGGCTACCCCTGGTATTGGTGGGCCAGGGGTCTTTCAGTGGGATTACCCCTGGCAGTTTTGGGCCCGGGATCTTTCAGTGGGACTACCCGTGGTAGTGGTGGGCCGGGGCTGTCTAGACCCACCACCGTTACCACTTCCTCCAGTACTGTAATACCACCAGCACCACCAGGACTACCAGTACCACCAGCACCACCAGGACTACCAGCACCACCAGCACCACCAGGACTACCAGCACCACCAGCACCACCAGGACTACCAGCACCGCCAGCACCACCAGGACTACCAGCACCACCAGCACCACCACTACCACTACCACCACCACCACCACCACCACCACTACCTAAACCACCATCACCACCATCACCAACACCACCATCACCAACACCACTACCACCACCACCACCACCACCACCACCAAACATAAAAATAGACAACAGTCCCCTGGCAGTCTTCAACAGGGAGTCACACACATTCCATAAAACACTTCCTGATCAGCCAGGCTGTGGTGCATAAACTGGACTGCGTGCGGCGAGCACCAACAGCCAGTAGGTCTGGTTTGGAGACCTCAGGAAGCGACCACAAGTAACCTAACCTTACTTAACCTAACCTAACTAAACTTAACATAACCTAACCTAACCTAACTTAACCTAACCTAACTTAGCCACAAACTAATGTTATCTTACTTTAACATACGTAAATAGTTGCTAATTAACGTTATTTTAATTGATATTATTTACCTAAAAACTAAACAATTTTAACAAAATATCAAACGTCTGGCAACACAGTTACTGAGGAGTACAAGAAACGCTCACATGTGTACGAGTGTCACCTGTGGCGCCAGGTGTTGCCAGGAGAGGTGTCCCGGGGCGGGTGTTATGGCAACACTGAGGTTGAGGGTATACTTCAACAAAATGGTCTCCAGGTTGAGGGGATACTACAACAAAATGGTCTCTAAGTCAAGGGGATACTACAACAAAATGGCCTCCAAGTTAAGAGTTAAGGGGATACTACATCAAAATGGTCTCCGAGTTAAAGGGATACTACATCAAAATGGTCTCCAAGTTAAGGGGATACTATAACAAAATGGTCTCCGAGTTAAGGGGATACTACATCAAAATGGTCTCCGAGTTAAGGGGATACTATAACAAAATGGTCTCCGAGTTAAGGGGATACTACATCAAAATGGTCTTCAAATTAAGGGGATACTACATCAAAATGGTCTCCGAGTTAAGGGGATACTACATGAAAATGACCTCCAAGTTAAGGGGATACTACATCAAAATGGTCTCCGAGTTAAGGGGATACTACATGAAAATGACCTCCAAGTTAAGGGGATACTACATCAAAATGGTCTCCAAGTTAAGGGGATACTACATCAAAATGGTCTCCAAGTTAAGGGGATACTACATCAAAATGGTCTCCAAGTCGGAGTAGTGAACAACGCCGCGGACTGAACACTTGCTCTCCACGAGTCTTGAGTGTGAGGGAACAACTTGCACAAAAGACCACTCATTAGGTCCTCTTTTATCAACAAAATGCCATAAAAAAGGAATGGATGCCTTATTTTGGTCTGCTGATGACAGGAGGTAATTCTCACGTCCGTCTTCCTCAGATCGCGGCCGCCGCAGATTACCTTCGCAAATCTTATGTTTCATAGATTGCTGATAGACTGTATACTAAATGTGAGGCTGTCAGTCCCTGGGGATCAGACAGCACTGAGAGTGCTGAAGGGTCGATCATCCGTCCAGAGAAATGCTACGCCTATTACTGCTGCTACTATTACTACTATCACAAGTATTACAACTAATATTACCGTAAATATTACTACTGCTACTACTGTCATAAGTATTACTATTACTACAACACGTACTACTACTATTACTACCACAAGTACTACTACTACTACTACCACAAATACTACTACTACTACTACTATCCAAAGTACTACTACCATCACAAGTACTACTACTACTACTGCTACTGCTACTACCACCACCACCACAACTACTAGTACTACTACTACCACAAGTACTACTACTATTACCTACGACAATTATATTATGCTTTGCACTTCACTATATACCTATATACCCTCTGAGTCCCTGTATTGTTTGTAACGGCCTGACAAAGCTCCTGAAGAGCGAAACGTTGCCAATTTAAAATGCCCCATTACTTGCACTGACGTCATTTTACCAAACAGACTTCCCGTCGTTTAGTTTTTAATCAGATAAATCAGGAAACGCGGGGTGCTACAACACACTGGCGATGGTTCAATTCTCATCCGTTCCCTGGTTTGTTTACAGTCGCGTTATGGCGATTTCATGTGTCGTTGCTGTTGATCTGCGGGACGTTACTGTCACCTGAGACAGAGATTGTCTGTGTATCTGTCCTGATGACACATATACTGATGCAGTCACTTACGTTATGTGTCTTGCTGCCTCATATATACTGACGCAGTCAGTATATATGAATCAGATGACCAGACGTTCCAGTTGTGGGTCATTATCTGACTAAGACCCGCGTCAGGAAACGCTTGTCCTGTTTCCTGACAAACCTTACCTAACCTAACCTAACATAACTTAGTTATTAACTCATTATAAGCAGTAATAACAAAATAACGAACCTGGGTAGGAGAGTTAATTCCCATTACATCCTCCTCAACCCTCCCATCCCCTCTCCCACATTTTTTCAAACTCTAAACACCTTCTACCCACCCACTCCACCCCTCTCTACCCCACTCCACCCCACTCCACTCCACCCTGGTTCTTGTTGTAGTCTCCAGGCCGGACCACCTGCATCTTCGCATGGCTGCCTTCAAACAGAAGGCAGCACCGCCTCAGACGACCCAAGAGCTGCCTTGTTCTAGCCAGCAACCTGTGACCAACCCTTACACCTCACTAGTGTCACTCAGACTCGTCTGAATGGTGAACCACGGGCGAAACTGGGGTGGTTGGTGAACCAGCTGGAACTAGCATGGTTGGTGAACCAGCTGGAACTAGTATGGTTGGTGAACCAGCTGGGACTACTGCATGGTGAACCAGCTGTTACCACTGCATGGTGAACCAGCTGGGATCATTGCATGGTGAACCAGCTGGGACCACTGCTTGGTGAACCAGCTGGGACCACTGCATGGTGAGCCAGTTGGGACCATTGCATAGTGAAGCCATTGAGACCACTGCTTGGTGAACCAGCTGGGACCATTGCATGGTGAACTAGCTGGGCCCTCTGCATGGTGAACCAGCTGGGACCACTGCATGATGAACCAGCTGGGACCACTGCATGATGAACCAGCTGGGACCACTGCATGGTGAACCAGCTGGAATCACTGCATGGTGAACCAGCTGGGACCACTGCATGGTGAACCAGCTGGGACCACTGCATGGTGAACCAGCTGGGACCACTGCATGGTGAACCACCTGGGACCACTGCATGGTGAACCTCCTGGGACCACTGCATGGTCAACCAGCTGGGACCACTGCATGGTCAACCAGCTGGGACCACTGCATGGTCAACCAGCTGGGACCACTGCATGGTCAACCAGCTGGGACCACTGCATGGTCAACCAGCTGGGACCACTGCATGGTCAACCAGCTGGGACCGCTGCATGGTCAATCAGCTGGGACCACTGCATGGCCAACCAGCTGGGACCACTGCATGGTCAACCAGCTGGGACCACTGCATGGCCAACCAGCTGAGACCACTGCATGGTCAACCAGCTGGGACCACTGCATGGCCAACCAGCTGGGACCACTGCATGGTCAACCAGCTGGGACCACTGCTTGGTGAAGCAGCTGGGACCATTGCATGGTGAACCAGCTGGGACCACTGCATGGTGAACCACCTGGGACCACTGCTTGGTGAAGCAGCTGGGACCATTGCATGGTGAACCAGCTGGGACCACTGCATGGTCAACCAGCTGGGACCACTGCATGGTGAACTACCACTGCATGGTGAACCAGCTGGTACCACTGCATGGTGAACCAGCTGGGACCACTGCATGGTCAACCAGCTGGGACCACTGCATGATGAACCAGCTGGGACCACTGCATGGTGAGCCAGCTGGGACCACTGCATGGTGAACCACCTGGGACCACTGCATGGTGAACCAGCTTGGTCCACTGCATGGTGAACCACCTGGAACCACTGCATGGTGAATCACCTGGGACCACTGCATGGTGAACCACCTGGGACCACTGCATGGTGAACCAGCTGGGACCACTGCATGGTGAACCAGCTTGGACCACTGCATGGTGAACTACCTGTGACCACTGCATGGTGAACCACCTGGGACCACTGCATGGTGAACCACCTGGGACCACTGCATGGTGGACCAGCTGGGACCACTGCATGGTCAACCACCTGGGACCACTGCATGGTCAACCACCTGGGACCACTGCATGGTGAACCACCTGGGACCACTGCATGGTCAACCACCTGGGACCACTGCATGGTGAACCAGCTGGAGCCACTGCATGGAGAACCAGCTGGGACCACTGCATGGTGAACCAGCTGGGACCACTGCATGTGAACCAGCTGGGACCACTGCATGGTGAACCAGCTGGGACCACTGCATGGTGAACCAGTTGGGACCACTGCATGGTGAACCAGCTGGGACCACTGCATGGTGAACCAGCTGGGACCACTGCATGGTGAAGCAGCTGGGACCACTGCTTGGTGAAGCAGCTGGGACCATTGCATGGTGAACCAGCTGGGACCACTGCATGGTCAACCAGCTGGGACCACTGCATGTTGAACTAGCTGGGGCCACTGCATGGTGAACCATCTGGCACCACTGCATGGTGAACCAGCTGGGACCACTGCATGGTCAACCAGCTGGGACCACTGCATGGTGAACCAGCTGGGACCACTGCATGGTGAACCAGCTGGGACCACTGCATGGTGAACCACCTGGGACCACTGCATGGTGAACCAGCTTGGACCACTGCATGGTGAACCACCTGGAACCACTGCATGGTGAATCACCTGGGACCACTGCATGGTGAACCACCTGGGACCACTGCATGGTGAACCAGCTGGGACCACTGCATGGTGAACCAGCTGGGACCACTGCATGGTGAACTACCTGGGACCACTGCATGGTGAACCACCTGGGACCACTGCATGGTGAACCACCTGGGACCACTGCATGGTGGACCAGGTGGGACCACTGCATGGTCAACCACCTGGGACCACTGCATGGTGAACCACCTGGGACCACTGCATGGTGAACCACCTGGGACCACTGCATGGTGAACCACCTGGGACCAGTGCATGGTGAACCACCTGGGACTACTGCGTGGTGAACCAGCTGGGACCACTGCGTGGTGAACCAGCTGGGACCACTGCATGGTCAACCAGCTGGGACCACTGCATGGTGAACCAGCTGGGACCACTGCATGGTCAACCAGCTGGGACCACTGCATGGTCAACCAGCTGGGACCACTGCATGGCCAACCAGCTGGGACCACTGCATGGCCAACCAGCTGGGACCACTGCATGGCCAACCAGCTGGGACCACTGCATGGCCAACCAGCTGGGACCACTGCATGGCCAACCAGCTGGGACCACTGCATGGTCAACCAGCTGGGACCACAACAAGACTCTTGGAATTCTCAGTAATTTGAGTCTTGAAAAATTAATCACTGTTGTCTGGGAGAATTTTTTCATCTCTGTTTTAATTCCTTATTCTTCTCTTTACTTGTAAATAATATAATAGCACACGTAAAAGGTCAGAAAGTTAAGTTTTGAGTGTTTTACTGTGTTTTATTGTGTTTTACTGTGTTTTACTGTGTTTTGCTGTGTTTTATTGTGTTTTATTGTGTTTTACTGTGTTTTATTGTGTTTTACTGTGTTTTACTGTGTTTTACTGTGTTTTATTGTGTTTTACTGTGTTTTACTGTGTTTTACTGTGTTTTACTGTGTTTTATTGTGTTTTACTGTGTTTTACTGTGTTTTACTGTGTTTTACTGTGTTTTACTGTGTTTTATTGTGTTTTATTGTGTTTTACTGTGTTTTACTTGTTTTACTGTGTTTTATTGTGTTTTACTGTGCTTTACTGTGTTTTACTGTGTTTTATTGTGTTTTACTGTGTTTTATTGTGTTTTACTGTGTTTTATTGTGTTTTACTGTGTTTTATTGTGTTTTACTGTGTTTTATTGTGTTTTACTGTGTTTTACTGCAAGACAAAACCAACTACCAGTTATAGTAATAATAATAATAATAATAATGATAATAATAATAATAATAATAATAATAATAATAATAATAATAATAATGATAATAATAATAACAATAATAATAATAATAATAATAATAATAATAATAATAATAATAATAATAATAATATTATTATTATTATAATTATTATTATAGTGATAGTAATAATAATAATAATAATGTTTTTTAAGTTATTATTATTAAATTCATGGGAGAGTCACAGGAGACATACAATACCTGGGGTATGAGAGGCATATAGTTTTGATTCGAGGAAGGGGAGTCCAGCTTCTGTCAGCACGTCAACACTGACGTGTTGCTAAGTTCCTCAGGTACTTGTATAAGACGCGAGTCAACCCACAGTCTCACCAGAGACGCGAACAACACAGACACGAGGATACAAATGTGATAACTTAGGAAGAGGAAAGTTGAAGAAACGTGACACAAGAGAGAAAATACGAGAAATTCTGAAAATTTCGCTGTTAAAAGAAAAATATATATAAAATATATATATATATATATATATATATATATATATATATATATATATATATATATATATATATATATAAACACTGATCTCTGGCTGAAAGAGACTCGAACCTACGAGGTTCGAGTCTCCTTCAGCCAGAGATCAGTGTTTGTGTATATTTCGCCTGCTCTTGCGAATTCCTTGTATTGTTAATATCTCTAGGAAGGCTGATGCATGCAGGGGATGAGATGAAAAGCTGTAAGCTTTCTTCCTGAAAGCTGGCTGCCTTGGATCAATGTAGCGCTAGCTACACGCCAAGGTATTGTCCAGTGTTGGTAGATTGGTAAAGCACTGCGTACCTTGTTCCAAGGTTCGTAGGTTCGAGTCTCCTTCAGCCAGAGATCACTGTTTATATATATATATATATATATATATATATATATATATATATATATATATATATATATATATATATATATTATTTAAAGACAAAATACATTGACAAAACATTCACAAAAATACAATAGAAAGTAAAACAACCTAGATAGCAACTCAGAGCTACATATCGAATACTTCGTCCAGCTCCCCGGCGGTGGTCCGCGTGCCCAGAATGCTACAGGCATTTCCTCTCTGGATCGCAACACTGAGTCTCTGAAAGAGGAAGCTGGTCGCCCTGTGGTTCTTGGTTTCTATGATGAGCTTTTCACCCAGCTCTTTGAAGAACTTTAGAGCACACTTGTTCCATGCTTTAGAAGATCAGGGTGTCTACTTCCTTCCCTGGGTCTCCAGTCCAGAGTTTCAAACCAACCACCCCCTCCTTCCCCTTCTCCCCCTCCTCCCCTCCTTCCCCTCTTCCCCCTCCTCCCCATTGTTTATAAGTAATGAACCAACCGTTAATCTTTCCCACCACCCCCATCTGATACCCATTAATCACCAGACAATGTTACCCCCATTATGCGAATGCAACACAAAAATCTATATCGCCTTTTTCATCGAATCACAAAGTCCACCGGGGGTAACAAGTCCCATTTACTGCGTGGTTGTGAACCCCAGAGCAGCGGTGAGGGACCAGAGTTGAGGTATGTAAATACACTGGTTGAATGGCACTAGAGAGAAGCACCCTCAACCATGTAGCAACTTTCAACGGTCGTCAATTCATGGCCGGACTGGCTTGAACAATACTGAGACCCCTATCAAGACACAGCCACTCAAGATGTGTCTGAGGGAGTGAGTGAGAGAGAGAGAGAGACAGACAGACAGACAGAGAGAGAGAGAGCACGTATTATGGGTAATTTCTACAAACCCTAAGACTAGTCAATGCTGTCGCAAACAGCCTTGAAAATCTTTGCTTTACACCGGAACTTCATGCATTTCCACACGGTTTTTCAACATTTATATATTTTTTGTTAAGATGGAGGTCCACTTCCGGTGCAAAATCTGAGACCCACAGCCTCCCAGAAGTGGATAAAAAGGCGTCGAGGAAAAATATTTTGAATATTCCTATTCCCCTACCAACCCATCTTTTTTGTTAACCAATATATATATATATATATATATATATATATATATATATATATATATATATATATATATATATAGATACATCGCTGACAAAATAGCATGACACTTTTCGAACTCAGGGTCGAAAATTTTGCTAGTAGATATGTCCTAGTTTTGGCTGACCTATATTTTTTCAGTCCTCTCAGAGATACTCACCACAACAGTGATACCTATGACTCACAACAGACTGGCTCGAGTTAAATCCAGGGCGTGTGTCTGCTGCTGCCCATCCTGACCTAGTAGTAAGTAGGTACCTGGGTGTTAGCAGACTATTGTGGACCTCGGTGGAAATAAGTCACGAATCTGGGTTTATTTAGCTTAATGATTCTCTAGGTATTTAAGCCTCAGTAATTTATTGATGAATATGTGGGACACTGTTGTTACTGTTGTGGGACGCTGTTGTTGCTGTTGTGGAACACTGTTGTTACTGTTGTGGAACACTGTTGACACTGTTGTGGGACACTGTTGTTCCTGCTGTGGGACACTCTTGTTCCTGTTGTGGGACACTGTTGTTACTGTTTGGGATACTGTTGTTACTGTTGTGAGACACTGTTGTTAATGTTGTAGGACACTGTTATTACTGTTGTGAGACACTGTTATTGTGTTGTGAGACACTGTTATTACTGTTGTGAGACACTCTTGGACCAATCTTGTAGACCTCCAGGACCACTCTTGTGCACCCCCCAGGACCACTCTGTACATCCCTCCAGGACCACTCCTGTACATCCCCCAGGACCACTGCCTTGGATAGACCCACTCTGGACCACTGCCTCTTGAAACCCCTCCTCAGGACCACTGGTCGGGCCACCACAACAATGCCATCCTGGGAGGAAATCAAACTTGAAGAGTTTCACTCATCAGGTACACACTTATCCGACCCCCAGTAATATTGTCTGAGGTAACCAGTGCTGGACCAGGAGGCTACATCCCTGGCTGTGTTGGACCAGGAGGCTACATCCCTGGCTGTGTTGGACCAGGAGGCTACATCCCTGGCTGTGTTGGACCAGGAGGCTACATCCCTGGCTGTGTTGGACCAGGAGGCTACATCCCTGGCTGTGTTGGACCAGGAGGCTACATCCCTGGCTGTGTTGGACCAGGAGGCTACATCCCTGGCTGTGTTGGACCAGGAGGCTACAACCCTGGCTGTGTTGGACAAGGAGGCTACAACCCTGGCTGTGTTGGACCAGGAGGCTACAACCCTGGCTGTGTTGGACAAGGAGGCTACAACCCTGGCTGTGTTGGACCAGGAGGTTACAACCCTGGCTGTGTTGGACCAGGAGGCTACAACCCTGGATGTGTTGGACCAAGAGGCTATATCCCTGGCTGTGTTGGACCAGGAGGCTACAACCCTGGCTGTGTTGGTCCAGGAGGCTACAACCCTGGCTGTGTTGGACCAGGAGGCTACAACCCTGGCTGTGTTGGACCAGGAGGTTACAACCCTGGCTGTGTTGGACCAGGAGGCTACAACCCTGGATGTGTTGGACCAGGAGGCTACATCCCTGGATGTGTTGGACCAGGAGGCTACAACCCTGGCTGTGTTGGACCAGGAGGCTACAACCCTGGCTGTGTTGGACCAGGAGGCTACAACCCTGGCTGTGTTGGACCAGGAGGTTACAACCCTGGCTGTGTTGGACCAGGAGGCTATAACCCTGGATGTGTTGGACCAGGAGGCTACAACCCTGGCTGTGTTGGACCAGGAGGCTACAACCCTGGCTGTGTTGGACCAGGAGGCTACAACCCTGGCTGTGTTGGACCAGGAGGTTACAACCCTGGCTGTGTTGGACCAGGAGGCTATAACCCTGGACCCTGGCTGTGTTGGACCAGGAGGCTATAACCCTGGATGTGTTGGACCAGGAGGCTACAACCCTGGCTGTGTTGGACCAGGAGGCTACAACCCTGGCTGTGTTGGACCAGGAGGCTACAACCCAGGCTGTGTTGGACCAGGAGACTACAACCCTGGCTGTGTTGGACCAGGAGGTTACAACCCTGGCTGTGTTGGACCAGGAGGCTACATCCCTGGCTGTGTTGGACCAGGAGGCTACAACCCAGGCTGTGTTGGACCAGGAGGCTACAACCCTGGATGTGTTGGACCAGGAGGCTACAACCCTGGCTATGTTGGACCAGAGGCTACAACCCTGGCTGTGTTGGACCAGGAGGCTACATCCCTGGCTGTGTTGGACCAGGAGGCTACAACCCTGGCTATGTTGGACCAGGAGGCTACAACCCAGGCTGTGTTGGACCAGAAGGCTACAACCCTTGCTGTGTTGGACCAAGAGGCTACAACCCAGGCAGTGTTGGACCAGGAGGCTACAACCCAGGCTGTGTTGGACCAGGAGGCTACAACCCTGGCTGTGTTGGACCAGGAGGCTACAACCCTGGCTGTGTTGGACCAGGAGGTTACAACCCTGGCTGTGTTGGACCAGGAGGCTATAACCCTGGATGTGTTGGACCAGGAGGCTACAACCCTGGCTGTGTTGGACCAGGAGGCTACAACCCTGGCTGTGTTGGACCAGGAGGCTACAACCCTGGCTGTGTTGGACCAGGAGACTACAACCCTGGCTGTGTTGGACCAGGAGGTTACAACCCTGGCTGTGTTGGACCAGGAGGCTACATCCCTGGCTGTGTTGGACCAGGAGGCTACAACTCAGGCTGTGTTGGACCAGGAGGCTACAACCCTGGATGTGTTGGACCAGGAGGCTACAACCCTGGCTATGTTGGACCAGAGGCTACAACCCTGGCTGTGTTGGACGAGGAGGCTACATCCCTGGCTGTGTTGGACCAGGAGGCTACAACCCTGGCTATGTTGGACCAGGAGGCTACAACCCAGGCTGTGTTGGACCAGAAGGCTACAACCCTGGCTGTGTTGGACCAAGAGGCTACAACCCAGGCAGTGTTGGACCAGGAGGCTACAACCCAGGCTGTGTTGGACCAGGAGGCTACAACCCTGGCTGTGTTGGATCAGGAGGCTACAACCCTGGCTGTGTTGGACCAGGAGGCTACAACCCTGGCTGTGTTCGACCGGGAGGCTACAACCCTGGCTGTGTTGGACCAGGAGGCTACAACCCTGGCTGTGTTGGACCAGGAGGCTACAACCCTGGCTGTGTTGGACCAGGAGGCTACAACCCTGGCTGTGTTGGACCCGGAGGCTACAACCCTGGCTGTGTTGGATCAGAAGGCTACAACCCTGGCTGTGTTGGACCAAGAGGCTACAACCCAGGGTGTGTTGGGCCAGGAGGCTACAACCCTGGCTGTGTTGGAACAGGAGGCTACAACCCTGGTTGTGTTGGACCAAGAGGCTACAACCCTGGCTGTGTTGGACCAAGAGGCTACAACCCTGGCTGTGTTGGATCAGGAGGCTACAACCCTGGTTATGTTGGACCAGGAAGCTACAAACCTGGTTATGTTGGACCAGGAGGCTACAACCCAGCCCATAACACCTGTGTGTCTATAACACCTGTGTGTCAATAACATCTGTGTGCCCATAGCACCAGTGTGTCCATAACACCTGTGTGTCCATAACATCTGTGTGTCCATAGCACCAGTGTGTCTATAACACCTGTGTGTCCATAACACCTGTGTGCCCATAACACCTGTGCGCCCATAACACCTGTGTGCCCATAACACCAGTGTGCCCATAACACTAGTGTGCCCATAACACCTGTGTGCCCATAACACCAGTGTGCCCATAACACCTGTGTGCCCATAACGCCAGTGTGCTCATAACACCTCTGTGCCCATAACACCTGTGTGCCCATAACACCTGTGTGCCCATAACACCTCTGTGCCCATAACACCAGTGTGCCCATAACACCTGTGTGCCCATAACACCTGTGTGCCCATAACACCTGTGTGCCCATAACACCTGTGTGCCCTTAAGATCATTATAAAAAATTGTATGTCTAACATCTACGTATAACTTTATTTATTTGCTCGTTTATTTATCTGTTCGTTAACAATACCGCATCTCTTCCATTCACAGCATCCTCTTCTTCATCCGGTGCGTTAAGAGCATCTTCCAGGGGTCGTGAAGCATCAAGTTACCAGCTAAGGAGTCTCTGGAGGGGAGATAAAAGCGGCCAGACAAGAGTGTCTTCTGACTTGGTGGGCGCTATTGGTGGCTTCTCAGCCACCAGGCGTGGGAACGTCACCTCACCAAAAAATGTGCCTTCGCTTTTGTCCAGCCAGATTTTCGTTGGTGCCCTTGAGTCTGGCCGCCCAGCCTCTTTGGGAACCAATTTTGATTTCTGGGAAATTTTTTAAAACTATCGTTATGCCTATACGCACACATTATATATAGGTAAAACTTTGCGATTTTGGCTTAAATAGCAACGATCTTCTTGCCGAATAAGGCAAGCGAAAATTTTTGTATGTAATAGTTTTGCAAAAATCATTCTGCATCTAACGAAAAAAATATATTTCATTGTGTTAGTTTAGTATTAAATTATCGTAAACTTACCTAAATTATATTTAGTTGGATTAGACTAAATTAAATTGCGCTTGTTATAATAAGGTCAGGTAAGTTTTCTAAGGTTCTTTTGATACAAAATTATTACTTTTTACATTAACATTAATGAAAAAATATATCTTTAAAAGTATAAGAGTAAATATTAAATGAGTTCTTGCTAACTGGCCAGTTTTACCTGTCACAGAACTACAGCAGTCACAGAACCACAGCAGTCACAGAACTACAGCAGTCACAGAACCACAGCAGTCACAGAACTACAGCAGTCACAGAATTGCAGTAGTCACAGAACCACAGCACACGGTCTCAGAACTGCAGCACACAGTCACAGAACTGCAGCACACAGTCACAGAACTGCAGCACACAGTCACAGAACTGCAGCACACAGTCACAGAACTGCAGCACACAGTCACAGAACTGCAGCACACGGTCTCAGAACTGCAGCACACAGTCACAGAACTGCAGCACACAGTCACAGAACTGCAGCACACAGTCACAGAACTGCAGCACACAGTCACAGAACTGCAGCACACAGTCAAAGAACTGCAGCACACAGTCACAGAACTGCAGCACACAGTCACAGAACTGCAGCACACAGTCAAAGAACTTCAGCACACAGTCACAGAACTGCAGCACACAGTCACAGAACTGCAGCACACAGTCACAGAACTGCAGCACACAGTCACAGAACTGCAGCACACAGTCACAGAACTGCAGCACACAGTCACAGAACTGGAGCACATAGTCAAAGAACTGCAGCACACATTCACAGAACTGCAGCACACGGTCACAGACTTGCAGCACACAGTCACAGAACTGCAGTACACAGTACAGTACTGCAGCACACAGTCTCAGACTTGCAGCACACAGTCACAGAACTTCAGTACACAGTCACAGAACTGCAGTACACAGTCACAGAACTGCAGCACACAGTCACAGAACTGCAGCACACAGTCACAGAACTGCAGCACACAGTCACAGAACTGCAGCACACAGTCACAGAACTGCAGCACACAGTCAAAGAACTGCAGCACACAGTCACAGAACTGAGGCACACAGTCACAGAACTGCAGTACACAGTCACAGAACTGCAGCACACAGTCACAGAACTGCAGCACACAGTCACAGAACTGCAGCACACAGTCACAGAACTGTAGTACACAGTCACAGAACTGCAGCACACAGTCACAGAACTGCAGCACACAGTCAAAGAACTGCAGCACACAGTCACAGAACTGCAGCACACAGTCACAGAACTGCAGCACACAGTCACAGAACTGCAGCACACATTCAAAGAACTGCAGCACACAGTCACAGAACTCCAGCACACAGTCACAGAACTGCAGTACACAGTCACAGAACTGCAGCACACAGTCACAGAACTGCAGCACACAGTCACAGAACTGCAGCACACAGTCACAGAACTGCAGCACACAGTCACAGAACTGCAGCACACAGTCAAAGAACTGCAGCACACAGTCACAGAACTGCAGCACACAGTCACAGAACTGCAGCACACAGTCACAGAACTGCAGCACACAGTCACAGAACTGCAGCACACAGTCACAGAACTGCAGCACACAGTCACAGAACTGCAGCACACAGTCACAGAACTGCAGCACACAGTCAGAGCACTGCAGCACACAGTCACAGAACTGCAGCACACAGTCACAGAACTGCAGCACACAGTCACAGAACTGCAGCACACAGTCACAGAACTGCAGCACACAGTCACAGAACTGCAGCACACAGTCACAGAACTGCAGCACACAGTCACAGAACTGCAGCACACAGTCACAGAACTGCAGCACACAGTCACAGAACTGCAGCACACAGTCACAGAACTGCAGCACACAGTCACAGAACTGCAGCACACAGTCACAGAACTGCAGCACACAGTCAGAGCACTGCAGCACACAGTCACAGAACTGCAGCACACAGTCACAGAACTGCAGCACACAGTCAGAGCACTGCAGCACACAGCCACAGAACTGCAGCACACAGTCACAGAACTGCAGCACACAGTCACAGAACTGCAGCACACAGTCACAGAACTGCAGCACACAGTCACAGAACTGCAGCACACAGTCACAGAACTGCAGCACACAGTCACAGAACTGCAGCACACAGTCAGAGCACTGCAGCACACAGTCACAGAACTGCAGCACACAGTCACAGAACTGCAGCACACAGTCAGAGCACTGCAGCACACAGTCACAGAACTGCAGCACACAGTCACAGAACTGCAGCACACAGTCACAGAACTGCAGCACACAGTCAGAGCACTGCAGCACACAGTCAGAGCACTGCAGCAGACACGAACAGAAACCAATCAACCAGTATATTAGACTGGTTGATCGGCAACTTAACCAGTCTTGTTCTGAAACACTGTTTCCCATACAAAAATCAGGAAGGAGAGGCAGTAACCCAAATAAAACCTTCAGTATGACAGGATTAACACAAGAAACAGGACACGAAGACAACATCAGACCTGAGGACAGAAGAATTAGTGAAAAAAATACTGCATTTGAACCAAGCCACTAGGTACTCTGAGCCAGCTGACCTGCGGCAGCGCTCCCTCATTCTTACGTTCGTATGAAGGAATTCCAAGACTTGAATGACTCAAGACGAGATTGTAGAATAAAATGAAGAATGGAGATCACAGCAGAAAGGCTGCAACACTTTGTAGTTAAATTATAATTACACCTGATGACTTGTACAACACCTGACTATCGACAGTAAAGTTACCTAACTGATCCACATGTTTCTTATTTATGTACTTGTGGGTAGCGTATTACATAATGAGAAATATTTATGTACTTGTGGGTAGCGTATTACATAATGAGAAATATTTATATACTTGTGGGTAGCGTATTACATAATGAGAAATATTTATATACTTGTGGGTAGCGTGTTACATAATGAGAAATATTTATATACTTGTGGGTAGCGTATTACATAATGAGAAATATTTATGTACTTGTGGGTAGCGTATTACATAATGAGAAATATTTATATACTTGTGGGTAGCGTATTACATAATGAGAAATATTTATGTACTTGTGGATAGCGTATTACATAATGAGAAATATTTATGTACTTGTGGATAGCGTATTACATAATGAGAAATATTTATGTACTTGTGGGTAGCGTATTACATAATGAGAAATATTTATATACTTGTGGGTAGCGTATTACATAATGAGAAATATTTATATACTTGTGGGTAGCGTATTACATAATGAGAAATATTTATATACTTGTGGGTAGCGTATTACATAATGAGAAATATTTATATACTTGTGGGTAGCGTATTACATAATGAGAAATATTTATGTACTTGTGGGTAGCGTATTACATAATGAGAAATATTTATGTACTTGTGGATAGCGTATTACATAATGAGAAATATTTATGTACTTGTGGGTAGCGTATTACATAATGAGAAATATTTATGTACTTGTGGATAGCGTATTACATAATGAGAAATATTTATGTACTTGTGGGTAGCGTATTACATAATGAGAAATATTTATGTACTTGTGGGTAGCGTATTACATAATGAGAAATATTTATGTACTTGTGGGTAGCGTATTACATAATGAGAAATGTTTATATACTTGTGGATAGCGTATTACATAATGAGAAATATTTCAGCCTGAGTGCGCTACTGGTGTTTACTAGATGTGACGGAGTTACTGGTGTGTACCAGATGTAACGGAGTTACTGGTGTGTACTAGATGTGACGGAGTTACTGGTGTGTACTAGATGTGACGGAGTTACTGGTGTGTACTAGATGTGACGGAGTTACTGGTGTGTACCAGATGTGACGGAGTTACTGGTGTGTACCAGATGTGACGGAGTTACTGGTGTGTACCAGATGTGACGGAGTTACTGGTGTGTACCAGATGTGACGGAGTTACTGGTGTGTACCAGATGTGACGGAGTTACTGGTGTGTACTGGATGTGACGGAGTTACTGGTGTGTACCAGATGTGACGGAGTTACTGGTGTGTACTGGATGTGACGGAGTTACTGGTGTGTACTAGATGTGACGGAGTTACTGGTGTGTACCAGATGTGACGGAGTTACTGGTGTGTACCAGATGTGACGGAGTTACTGGTGTGTACCAGATGTGACGGAGTTACTGGTGTGTACTGGATGTGACGGAGTTACTGGTGTGTACCAGATGTGACGGAGTTACTGGTGTGTACTGGATGTGACGGAGTTACTGGTGTGTACCAGATGTGACGGAGTTACTGGTGTGTACTAGATGTGACGGAGTTACTGGTGTGTACCAGATGTGACGGAGTTACTGGATGTGACGGGGTTACTGGTGTGTACCAGATGTGACGGAGTTACTGGTGTGTACTGGATGTGACGGGGTTACTGGTGTGTACCAGATGTGACGGAGTTACTGGTGTGTACTGGATGTGACGGGGTTACTGGTGTGTACGGGGTTACTGGTGTGTACCAGATGTGACGGAGTTAGATGTGACGGGGTTACTGGTGTGTACCAGATGTGACGGAGTTACTGGTGTGTACTGGATGTGACGGGGTTACTGGTGTGTACCAGATGTGACGGAGTTACTGGTGTGTACTGGATGTGACGGGGTTACTGGTGTGTACCAGATGTGACGGAGTTACTGGTGTGTACTAGATGTGACGGAGTTACTGGTGTGTACTAGATGTGACGGGGTTACTGGTGTGTACTAGATGTGACGATGTTACTGGTGTGTACTTGATGTGACGGGTTACTGGTGTGCTAGGTGTGGCGGGGTTACTGGTGTGCTAGCTGTGACGGGTTACTAGTGTGCTAGCTGTGACGGAGTTACTAGTGTGCTAGCTGTGGCGGGATTACTGGTGTGCTAGCTGTGACGGGGTTACTGGTGTGCTAGCTGTGACGGGGTTACTGGTGTGCTAGGTGTCACGGGGTTACTAGTGTGCTAGCTGTGACGGGGTTACTGGTGTGCTAGCTGTGACGGGGTTACTGGTGTGCTAGCTGTGACGGGGTTACTAGTGTGCTAGGTGTGACGGGGTTACTGGTGTGCTAGGTGTGACGGGGTTACTGGTGTACTAGATGTGACGGGGTTACTGGTGTGCTAGGTGTGACGGGATTACTGGTGTGCTAGGTGTGACGGGGTTACTGGTGTGCTAGCTGTGACGGGGTTACTGGTGTGCTAGCTCTGACGGGGTTACTGTTGTGCTAGCTGTGACGGGGTTACTAGTGTGCTAAATGTCACGGGGTTGCTAGTGTGCTAGCTGTGACGCGGTTACTGGTGTGGTAGCTGTAACGGGGTTACTGGTGTGCTAGCTGTGACGGGGTTACTGGTGTGCTAGCTGTGACCGGGTTACTGGTGTGCTAACCCTGACGGTGTTACTGGTGTGCTAGCTGTGACGGTGTTACTGGTGTGCTAGCTGTGACCGGGATACTGGTGTGCTAGCTGTGACGGTGTTACTGGTGTGCTAGCTGTGACTGGGTTACTGGTGTGCTAGCTGTGACGGGGTTACTGGTGTGCTAGCTGTGACGGGGTTACTGGTGTGCTAGCTGTGACCGGGTTACTGGTGTGCTAACCCTGACGGTGTTACTGGTGTGCTAGCTGTGACGGTGTTACTGGTGTGCTAGCTGTGACCGGGATACTGGTGTGCTAGCTGTGACGGTGTTACTGGTGTGCTAGCTGTGACGGGGTTACTAGTGTGCTAGCTGTGACGGGGTTACTAGTGTGCTAGCTGTGACGGGGTTACTAGTGTGCTAGCTGTGACCGGTGTTAAGAGCTCTGGTGAGTTAAGAGCACAAGGAGGGTAGGAGAGGTGCAAGTGTTAGCTGGAGGGTCGAGCAGACAGAAGCTAACGAGGGGTTAGCCACTTATAGCCTTGAAGGGAGAGCCTTCAGGGTTACCAGACTTGAACCACGGACAAGTGAACCCTTCCAGGGCCTCGACAAGGTTCAACGACCATGTATGCAACAATTTATCTCGCCGGAGAAGGAATCCAGAATCTCAAGGGAAAGATTCCCCGAAGTTAGGACTGAGGGATGCCATCAGGTCTTCTGTGTGTTGGTTACCGAGGGTGTTTGAGGGTGTTGGTAGTAGTGTGGTGAACAGCGTACCAAAAGGAAAAAAAAAGGTGTACTAGTGTGGGCCACCTGCGAGGACCCTGAATGAGGGGCCCCCAACTCTCGACTCCTCAAGCATCAAGTGGCTCTTGAGAATGGCGCTTCAACCTACAACCTCCACTCTGACCGCTCTGCTGTGGGACACTGTTCTTACTGTTGTGGGACACTGTTGTTCCTGCTGTGGGACACTCTTGTTCCTGTTGTGGGACACTCTTTTTACTGTTGTGGGACACTGTTGTTGCTGTTGTGGAACACTGCTGTTACTGTTGTGGAACACTGTTGTTACTGTTGTGGGACACTGTTGTTCCTGCTGTGGGACACTCTTGTTCCTGTTGTGGGACACTGTTGTTACTGTTGTGGGACACTGTTGTTACTGTTGTGAGACACTGTTGTTACTGTTGTGGGACACTGTTGTTACTGTTGTGAGACACTGTTATTACTGTTGTGAGACACTGTTGTGAGACACTCTTTTTACTGTTGTGAGACACTGTTATTACTGTTGTGAGACACTGTCCATGAAGGACTAGTCACATGCTAAAGGCAAGACAATGTAATTTATGCTAGGAGGTACACAGCTAGAACCTTAAGACTAGCCACAGCTAAGAGCTATACTGTAATGGGGACTGGTGACGTCCCTACTCCCATTGAAGTCTTGCTCCCTCAATGGCGTCTACGTCAATGGCTGCGGAGTCGTCTTTCAAGGTTTCGAATATCGCCTTTTATCGCGTGAGTGACTACAGGACACACACACACACACACACACACACACACACACACACACACACACACACACACACACACACACACACACACACACACACAACTATCCTCAGAACCCCATAACCTATCACACCATCCCAACACACACTACAATCCATACCCACAGCTTCCACCCAACCCCCAACTATAGAATCCCACAGTATGCTACCAGGTCTCCCACCCTCACAGGCCCCACAAACCACAGTGTTGGAAAGGAAACTGAAGGTATGGTACACAAACGCTGATGGAATAACAAATAAGTGGGAGGAGTGGCACGAAAGAGTCAAAGAGGCATCACCGGACATCATAGCTCTCACAGAAACCAAGCTTACAGGTATGATAACAGATGCCATCTTTCCAACGGGATACCAGAGCCTGAGGAAAGACAGAAGGAACTGGGGGGGTGGAGGAGTGGCACTGCTGATCAAAAACCAATGGAATTTTGATGAGCTGGAGAGAGGAGACAGCGGAGAAGAAAGTGATTACATAGCGGGAACGCTTCACTCTGGAGGTCCCAAGGTGGTAATTGCAGTGATGTATAACCCACCACAGAACAGCAGGAGGCCAGGGCAAGAGTATGGCGAGAGCAATAGAGCGATGGTTGACACACTGGCTGCAGTGGCCAGAAGAGCTCATGCATGCAGGGCAAAGCTCCTGATCATGGGCGACTTTAACCACAAGGAGATCGAATGGGAGAACTTGGAGCCACATGGGGGCCAAGATACATGGAGGGCTAAGATGATGGAGGTGGTACTGGAAAACTTCATGTGCCAACACGTAAGGGACACTACAAGAGAGAGAGGAGAGGATGAACCAGCAAGACTGGACTTAGTATTCACCTTGAGTAGTGCAGATATTGAGGACATCACATATGAAAGACCCCTTGGGGCCAGCGATCATGTGGTTTTGAGCTTCGAATACACAGTAGAGCTACAAGTGGAGGGGGAAGCAGGAAGGCCAGGACAAATGAAGCCAAACTACAAGAAAGGGGACTACACGGGAATGAGGAACTTCCTGAACGAGGTTCAGTGGGACAGAGAACTGGCAGGGAAGCCAGTTAATGAGATGATGGAATATGTAGCAACAATGTGCAAGGAGGCTGAGGAGAGGTTTGTACCCAAGGGAAACAGGAATAATGAAAAAGCCAGGATGAGCCCATGGTTCACCCAAAGGTGCAAGGAGGCAAAAACCAAGTGTGCTAGGGAATGGAAGAAATATAGAAGGCAAAGGACCCAGGTGAATAAGGAGAGCAGTCGTAGAGCCAGAAACGAATATGCACAGATAAGAAGGGAGGCCCAACGACAATATGAAAACGACATAGCAGCGAAAGCCAAATCTGACTCGAAGCTGTTATACAGCCACATCAGGAAGAAAACAACCGTCAAGGACCAGGTAATCAGGCTAAGGAAGGAAGGAGGAGAGACAACAAGAAATGACCGTGAAGTATGTGAGGAATTCAACAAGAGATTCAAAGAAGTGTTCACAGAGGAGACAGAAGGGGCTCCAGAAAGACGAAGAGGTGGGGCACACCACCATGTGCTGGACACAGTACACACAAGCGAGGAAGAAGTGAAGAGGCTTCTGAGTGAGCTAGATACCTCAAAGGCAATGGGGCCAGATAACATCTCTCAATGGGTCCTGAGAGAGGGAGCAGAGGCGCTATGTGTACCCCTAACAACAATATTCAATACATCTATCGAAACAGGGAGATTGCCTGAGGCATGGAAGACAGCAAATATAGTCCCAATCTTTAAAAAAGGAGACAGACATGAAGCATTAAACTACAGACCAGTGTCACTGACATGTATAGTATGCAAAATCATGGAGAAGATTATCAGGAGAAGAGTGGTGGCTGTGGCTCGTACGTTGGTTTGCGTGCAGCCAGCAGTAACAGCCTGGTTGATCAGGCTCTGATCCACCAGGAGGCCTGGTCACAGACCGGGCCGCGGGGGCGTTGACCCCCGGAACTCTCTCCAGGTAAACTCCAGGTAAACACCTAGAAAGGAATAATATCATCAACAGCACCCAACATGGTTTCAGGGACGGGAAATCCTGTGTCACAAACCTACTGG
>NC_091302.1:53113183-53115683 GCF_038502225.1 Cherax quadricarinatus | reverse complement strand
ATATAACACTAAACTTCAAGGATATATAACACTAAACTTCAAAGATATATGACATTAAACTTCAAGGATATATAACACTAAACTTCAACGATATATAACACTAAACTTCAAGGATATATGACATTAAACTTCAAGGATATATAACACTAAACTTCAAGGATATATAACTCTAAACTTCAAGGATATATAACACTAAACTTCAAGGATATATAACACTAAACTTCAAGGATATATAATACTAAACTTCAAGGATATATGACATTAAACTTCAAGGATATACAACACTAAACTTCAAGGATATATAACACTAAACTTCAAGGATATATAACACTAAACTTCAAGGATATATAACTTCACTAAACTTCAAGGATATAACACTAAACTTCAAGGATATATAACACTAAACTTTAAGGATATATAACACTAAACTTCAAGGATATATAACACTAAACTTCAAGGATATATAACACTAAACTTCAAGGATATATAACACTAAACTTCAAGGATATATATAAACTTCAAGGATATATAATGCTAAACTTCACTAAACTTCAAGGATATATAACACTAAACTTCAAGGATATATAATACTAAACTTCAAGGATATATAACACTAAACTTCAAGGATAAACTTTAAGGATATATAACACTAAACTTCAAGGATATATAACACTAAACTTCAAGGATATATAACACTAAACTTCAAGGATATATAACACTAAACTTCAAGGATATATAACACTAAACTTCAAGGATATATAATGCTAAACTTCAAGGATATATAATACTAAACTTCAAGGATATATAACACTAAACTTCAAGGATATATAACACTAAACTTCAAGGATATATAATACTAAACTTCAAGGATATATAACACTAAACTTCAAGGATATATAATACTAAACTTCAAGGATATATAATACTAAACTTCAAGGATATATAACACTAAACTTCAAGGATATATAACACTAAACTTTAAGGATATATAACACTAAACTTCAAGGATATATAACACTAAACTTCAAGGATATATAACACTAAACTTCAAGGATATATAACACTAAACTTCAAGGATATATAATGCTAAACTTCAAGGATATATAATACTAAACTTCAAGGATATATAACACTAAACTTCAAGGATATATAACACTAAACTTCAAGGATATATAATACTAAACTTCAAGGATATATAACACTAAACTTCAAGGATATATAATACTAAACTTCAAGGATATATAATACTAAACTTCAAGGATATATAACACTAAATTTCAAGGATATATAACACTAAACTTCAAGGATATATAACACTAAACTTCAAGGATATATAACACTAAACTTCAAGGATATATAACACTAAACTTCAAGGATATATAACACTAAACTTCAAGGATATATAACTCTTAACTTCAAGGATATATAACACTAAACTTCAAGGATATATAATACTAAACTTCAAGGATATATAATACTAAACTTCAAGGATATATGACTAAGCGTCATCTTATATAATGACAGGTTGGTCAACTGAGTAGTTGATACTGTCAGCAACAATCTCTGTCAGCAACAATCACTGTCAGCAAAAATCACTGTCAGCAACAATCGTTGTCAGCAACAATCATTGTCAGCAACGATCACTGTCAGTAACAATCATTGTCAGCAACAATCACTGTCAGCAACAATAGTTGCCAGCAACAATCACTGATATCAACAATCACTGTCAGCAACAATCACTTCTCTCCTCCAGCGTCTCAGAACACTTTCCCAGGAGCTTAAATCCGCCTCTCCTGAGGAATCACTTATCGACTCCTATCTCCTCTTCCCTCCCTGGCTTTATTCACGACACTTGCCTCTTTATCTCCTCAAAGGACGCTAGTTACCTATGAGAGAGAAGCCGCGGAGCCGAGATGACCAAACCGGGAGGTCGGCTTCGCTAAGGATAATCGTTCGGCTTATCCTTACCCATACACGGAGGAGAGTAGTTTATACTCTCCGTGATGTCCTGTATATATGCATATGTAGTCTATGTTATAGATATGTAAGGCACTAACGTATACAAACAGAAAAGCGTCCGTACACCGTTACTGTCATGCGCGGCTGGAGAGAATGATGGACATGAGCATCAGGAAGATGGATAATGAGTTAATCCGGAAGCTGGGAGAGGAACAGTTGGGATGGCGTCCAGGGGGCGATAGAAAGGGCGGAGGAGAAGGGTATTAAGACGCTGATATTTAAGTAATTACTCCTTTGAGGCCGCCAAACACGCCGATACTAAGCTCCAAGTTGTTCCCAAATCTGGGCTGCCTTCTGAACTTTCTCATCTCTAGCGTATTGAGCTCAAAATTAAGCCGCTTTGGAGCGAGGATTCCATTGGTCATATTTTCCAGCGTGACCACAATCCCAGGAGGCTGGGCTTATAGACCTCACTAGAGAGATCAGTGAAGTCGTGTACCTCACCTGTGACCTCATCAACACCAGACTGCCTCACACTAGC
>NC_091302.1:53083183-53110683 GCF_038502225.1 Cherax quadricarinatus | reverse complement strand
TCCCGTTGTCTGTTATGGAGCTCCGGGTGCATGTTAAGGAGCTCTCGTTGTCTGTTATGGAGCTCCGGGTGCCTTTTATAGAGCTCTGGTTGCCTGTTATGGCGCTCCCGTTGTCTGTTATGGAGCTCCGGGTGCATGTTATGGAGCTCCGGTTGCCTGTTATAGAGCTCCTGTTGTCTGTTATGCAGCTCCCGTTGTCTGTTATGGAGCTCCGGGTGCCTGTTATAGAGCTCCGGGTGCCTGTTATAGAGCTCCCGTTGTCTGTTATGGAGCTCCGGGTGCATGTTATGGAGCTCCCGTTGTCTGCTACAGAGCTCCCGTTGCCTGCTATAAAACTCCCGTTGCCTTTTCACTGCTGTTCGTCTCACGTAACTCTAGGGGTCTTGGATCAAGACCCCTAGAGGCATTCCCGTTATAGCTGCTTATTAAAACTTACTTTTAGAGGATTGAATTCTCTCTTCGGGATTAATAAAGGATTTTATGGTCCTATGCAGAATTTTGTGGTCTCATGCAAGATTTTGTGGTCCCATGCAGGATTTTATGGTCTCATGCAGGATCTTATGGTCCCATGCAAGATTTTATGGTCCCTTGCAGGATTTTGTGGTCCCTTGCTAGATTTTATGGTCCAAGACAGGATTTTATGGTCCCATAGATGATTCTATGGTCCCATATTGAGACTAATAATTGTGATGCAGCATTATATAGAGAGAAATTGATGTCAAGATTTTATTCAGGATGCTCCTGTGTGATTTAAGACTTGAGAAGACTGATGCTAAGGCTAATGATCAACTCTGGATGAAGTGATGTTCAACTGCATTTCTCTGAAGGAACTAAACATATTGTATTAAGCTCTCAAGTTCAACTGCATTATATTGAAGATACTAGATATGATATGTAACGTTTAAAAGTTCTGGTGAAACACGTTGCATTAAGTTTACGACTTGTTGGGAAAAGTGTTGACACTGGAGCGAGGCTCGAGGATGCCAGAAGCTGCATGTTTAGAGGCGTGAAGTGAGAGTGAGAGAGTGAGAGAGAGAGACAGGGAGGAAACATCATGACAATGGAGGCGGCAGCAACCAGGAAGACAGCTAAAAGGCCCCTCACTTCTACATCCTAACCAAGTATACACCCTCCATTAATCTCACGCCAACCCCTCCCTGCTGGGAAGAGGATGCTCCCTGAACCACCCTCCCTGCTGGGAAGAGGATCCTCCCTGAACCATCCTCCCTGCTGGGAAGAGGATCCTCCCTGAACCATCCTCCCTGCTGGGAAGAGGATGCTCCCTGAACCACCCTCCCTGCTGGGGAGAGGATGCTCCCTGAACCACCCTCCCTGCTGGGGAGAGGATGCTCCCTGAACCACCCTGGGGAGAGGATGCTCCCTGAACCACCCTCCCTGCTGGGGAGAGGATGCTCTCTGAACCACCCTCCCTGCTGGGAAGAGGATCCTCCCTGAACCACCCTCCCTGCTGGGGAGAGGATGCTCTCTGAACCACCCTCCCTGCTGGGGAGAGGATGCTCCCTGAACCACCCTCCCTGCTGGGGAGAGGATGCTCCCTGAACCACCCTCCCTGCTGGGGAGAGGATGCTCCCTGAACCACCCTCCCTGCTGGGGAGAGGATGCTCTCTGAACCACCCTCCCTGCTGGGAAGAGGATGCTCCCTGAACCACCCTCCCTGCTGGGGAGAGGATGCTCCCTGAACCACCCTCCCTGCTGGGAAGAGGATGCTCCCTGAACCACCCTCCCTGCTGGGAAGAGGATGCTCCCTGAACCACCCTCCCTGCTGGGAAGAGGATGCTCCCTGAACCATCCTCCCTGCTGGGGAGAGGATGCTCCCTGAACCACCCTCCCTGCTGGGAAGAGGATGCTCCCTGAACCATCCTCCCTGCTGGGGAGAGGATGCTCCCTGAACCACCCTCCCTGCTGGGGAGAGGATGCTCCCTGAACCACCCTCCCTGCTGGGGAGAGGATGCTCCCTGAACCACCCTCCCTGCTGGGGAGAGGATGCTCTCTGAACCACCCTCCCTGCTGGGGAGAGGATGCTCTCTGAACCACCCTCCCTGCTGGGGAGAGGATGCTCCCTGAACCACCCTCCCTGCTGGGAAGAGGATGCTCTCTGAACCACCCTCCCTGCTGGGGAGAGGATGCTCCCTGAACCACCCTCCCTGCTGGGGAGAGGATGCTCTCTGAACCACCCTCCCTGCTGGGGAGAGGATGCTCCCTGAACCACCCTCCCTGCTGGGGAGAGGATGCTCTCTGAACCACCCTCCCTGCTGGGGAGAGGATGCTCCCTGAACCACCCTCCCTGCTGGGAAGAGGATGCTCCCTGAACCACCCTCCCTGCTGGAGAGAGGATGCTCCCTGAACCACCCTCCCTGCTGGGGAGAGGATGCTCCCTGAACCACCCTCCCTGCTGGGGAGAGGATGCTCCCTGAACCACCCTCCCTGCTGGGGAAAGGATGCTCCCTGAGCCACCCTCCCTGCTGAAGAGAGGATCCTCCCTGAACCACCCTCCCTGCTGGAGAGAGGATGCTCCCTGAACCACCCTCCCTGCTGGGGAGAGGATGCTCCCTGAACCACCCTCCCTGCTGGGGAGAGGATGCTCCCTGAACCACCTTCCCTGCTGGGAGAGGATGCTCCCTGAACCACCCTCCCTGCTGTGGAGAGGATGCTCCATGAAGCACCCTCCCTACTGGAGAGAGGATGCTCCCTGAACCACCCTCCCTGCTGGGGAGAGGATGCTCCCTGAACCACCCTCCCTGCTGGGGAGAGGATGCTCCCTGAACCACCCTCCCTGCTGGGGAGAGGATGCTCCCTGAACCACCCTCCCTGATGGGGAGTGGATGCTCCCTGAACCACACTCCCTGCTGGGGAGAAGATGGGGAGAGGACTCCCTGAACCACCCTCCTTTCTGAGGAGAGGATGCTCCCTGAACCACCCTCCCTGCTGGGGAGAGGATGCTCCCTGAACCACCCTCTTTGCTGGGGAGAAGATGCTCCCTGAACTACCCTCCCTTCTAGGGAGATGATGCTCCCTGAACTACCCTCCCTGATGGGGAGAGGATGCTCCCTGAACCACCCTCCCTGCTGGGGAGAGGATGCTCCCTGAACCACCCTCCCTGCTGGGGAGAGGATGCTCCCTGAACCACCCTCCCTGCTGGGGAAAGGATGCTCCCTGAGCCACCCTCCCTGCTGAGGAGAGGATCCTCCCTGAACCACCCTCCCTGCTGGAGAGAGGATGCTCCCTGAACCACCCTCCCTGCTGGGGAGAGGATGCTCCCTGAACCACCCTCCCTGCTGGGGAGAGGATGCTCCCTGAACCACCTTCCCTGCTGAGGAGAGGATCCTCCCTGAACCACCCTCCCTGCTGGAGAGATGATGCTCCCTGAATCACCCTCCCTGCTGGAGAGAGGATGCTCCCTGAACCACCCACCCTGCTGGGGAGAGGATGCTCCCTGAACCACCCTCCCTGCTGGGGAGAGGATGCTCCCTAAACCACCCTCCCTGCTGGGGAGAGGATGCTCCCTGAACCACCCTCCCTGATGGGGAGTGGATGCTCCCTGAACCACTCTCCCTGCTGGGGAGAAGATACTCCCTGAACCACCCTCCTTTCTGAGGAGAGGATGCTCCCTGAACCACCCTCCCTGCTGGGGAGAGGATGCTCCCTGAACCACCCTCCCTGCTGGGGAGAGGATGCTCCCTGAACCACCCTCTTTGCTGGGGAGAAGATGCTCCCTGAACTACCCTCCCTTCTAGGGAGATGATGCTCCCTGAACCACTCCCTGAACCACCCTCTTTGCTGGGGAGACGATGCTCCCTGAACGACCCTCCCTTCTGGGGAGATGATGCTCCCTGAACCACCCTCCCTGCTGGGGAGAGGATGCTCCCTGAGCCACCCTCCCTGCTGGGGAGAGGATGCTCCCTGAACCACCCTCCCTGCTGGGGAGAGGATGCTCCCTGAACCACCCTCGCTGCTGGGGAGAGGATGCTCTCTGAACCACCCTCCCTGCTGGGGAGAGGATGCTCCCTGAATTACCCTCCCCAATGACCATATATATTTATATATATATATATATATATATATATATATATATATATATATATATATATATATATATATATATATATATATATATATATATATATATATATATATAACCAGTCTGGTAAATTGTATTTTTTTTTACTGTTTGAGCACTGATGATGGTACTAAGTGTACTCTATTACACACAAATAACACTCAAGTTGGACAGTTACATTAGTGGTATAAGAACGTGAGAAGTATAAAATACATAATACAGGCTGGTTAAAAGGGTGTGTGTGTGTGTGTGTGTGTGTGTGTGTGTGTGTGTGTGTGTGTGTGTGTGTGTGTGTGTGTGTGTGTGTGTATTGAATAAGTAATACACATGGACAAAACTGTTTGGTAATCTTTCAAGACGAGACGTTTCGCCTGCCCAGCAGGCTTCTTTGTCATTATATATCATAGATAACGCGTGGGAGTTGAACTAGTGTTTCCAGCGTCCCAGCCAAGCTGCAGTATTAGGTGTGTGTTGCTCTAGACCACTGTACCACTGACTCTTCATAATTCTTAAAGTGAAGTTGAATGAGCAAGCCAAGACTGACACCTGTGTCATCTGTGTCAGAGTAAGGCAGCTCTCTGTGTCACCTGTGTCAGAGTGAGGTAGATCTCTGTGTTACCTGTGTCAGAGTAAGGCAGCTCTCTGTGTCACCTGTGTCAGAGTGAGGCAGATCTCTGTGTTACCTGTGTCAGAGTGAGGCAGCTCCTTGTGTCACCTGTGTCAGAGTGAGGCAGCTCTCTGTGTCACCTGTGTCAGAGTGAGGCAGCTCTCTGTGTCACCTGTGTCAGAGTGAGGCAGCTCTCTGTGTCACCTGTGTCAGAGTGAGGCACCTCTCTGTGTCACCTGTGTCAGAGTGAGGCAGCTCTCTGTGCCACCTGTGTCAGAGTGAGGCAGCTCTCTGTGCCACCTGTGTCAGAGTGAGGCAGCTCTCTGTGCCACCTGTGTCAGAGTGAGGCAGCTCTCTGTGCCACCTGTGTCAGAGTGAGGCAGCTCTCTGTGCCACCTGTGTCAGAGTGAGGCAGCTCTCTGTGTCACCTGTGTCAGAGTGAGGCAGCTCTCTGTGTCACCTGTGTCAGAGTGAGACAGCTCTCTGTGTCACCTGTGTCAGAGTGAGGCAGCTCTCTGTTCCACCTGTGTCAGAGTAAGGCAGCTCTCTGTGCCACCTGTGTCAGAGTAAGGCAGCTCTCTGTGCCACCTGTGTCAGAGTGAGGCAGCTCTCTGTGTCACCGGAGATGAGGAAACAGACATGCTTGTGCTCATACAAGAACTTTCTTGATACTCTTGACCCAGATACCTGGAGTTACCTGTTCCTCCCTCTGATAATACTTAGATTCTCCCCACACTTGCCAGGTGCAGTTTAAACCGCCTCCGGGTTTAGCGATTCCTTCACGATTAATATTATAACGAAAACTGGAGAAAAGGGAAAAAACACAACAAATTGGTTTTATATATACATTTAATGTTTTGTTTCTGGTTTATCTACAAATGTATAAATTTAACCTAGAAATAATCCAACATTTTAACAAGCAGAGTGACGTACGGGAGATGAAGTAGACACAGCAGAGAGGCTGGATGTACACACACACACACACACACACACACACACACACACACACACACATCGGGGCCAGGAGCTGTGTCTCGACCCCTGCAACCACAAAGTACACACACACACACACACACACACAAAGGCTTGACAACAATAATGACTACTGAAGAATGGTATTGGATGCACCGTGTACTGGTGACTAGTATAAATCACTTTACGTGAGTGGAGATCTGCTAGCTAGGAGAGTGGTGAGCTAGCCCAGGCTCAGGTGAGGCTAGTATCAGGACACAGCCTCTGCGACCTGACCAGGTAGGGGTCACAGACCTGTCAGGTCACTTCTACAGATGTCTCCATCTCACTTTTCTCGTTGCCTGACTATATAAATCCTCCGGTTCATCTGTACTCAACAGTACATTAGTAATCAGGTCTTGTACTTGTCTTGTGAAAACCAGACAGAGAGTCGAGCCTCGACCACTCACATGAAATAACCCATACAGGTTTAGTGCTACGAATAAACATATCCCCTTGCTTGACCTCAACTCTCTAAAAATGACCCAAACTGGTCAAAAGTGCTCACAAGATTTTATTTTTTTTATTGCTGACACAAATTAACATATATGTGGAAATATTTCATAAATGTCCTGGTGGACTAACGTTGATCCTAATCTATAAATAAATTGTAATGTTTTTGGTTTAACAACTTATAGATCCAGCCTCCTGTTGGTGCCTGTTTGAAGTTGCTTGTTAGTGTCTATCATGACTCACTGCCACACTGAGTGACGTCATCACTCACCATTACAAGTGGAAAATTTTGTGAGGGAAAAAAAGTATTTACATAGAGATCATTATTATTATAGATACAAGGGATGATCGACCTTATGCTATGACTTCTCGCGTGTAGAAAACATAGGATACAAGTCTACTTATACACAACCATCCTGGGTAAAGTATTCTTTATCAGACTAAGTTGGGGTAGAGGATGTGGACTGTCTGGTAGTTTATAGTGCCTGAGAGGGCACTATAGTGCCTGTGAGGGTATTATAGTGCCTGTGAGGGTACTATAGTGCCTGTGAGGGTACTATAGTGCCTGTGAGGGCACTATAGTGCCTGTGAGGGTATTATAGTGCCTGTGAGGGTACTATAGTGCCTGAGAGGAAACTATAGTGCCTGTGAGGGTACTATAGTGCCTGTGAGGGTACTACAGTGCCTGTGAGGGTACTATAGTGCCTGTGAGGGTACTATAGTGCCTGCGAGGGCACTATAGTGCCTGTGAGGGTATTATAGTGCCTCTGAAGGTACTATAATGCTTGAGAGGGTACTATAGTGCCTGTGAGGGTACTATAGTGCATGAGAGGGAACTAAAGTGCCTGTGAGGGTACTATAGTGCCTGTGAGGGTACTATAGTGCCTGTGAGGGCACTATAGTGCCAGTGAGGGTATTATAGTGCCTGTGAGGGTACTATAGTGCCTGTGAGGGTACTATAGTGCTTGAGAGGGCACTATAGTGCCTGTGAGGGTACTATAGTGCCTGTGAGGGTACTATAGTGCCTGTGAGGGTACTATAGTGCTTGAGAGGGCACTATAGTGCCTGTGAGGGTACTATAGTGCCTGTGAGGGTATTATAGTGCCTGTGAGGGTACTATAGTGCCTGTGAGGGTACTATAGTGCCTGTGAGGGTACTATAGTGCCTGTGAGGGTACTATAGTGCCTGTGAGGGTACTATAGTGCCTGTGAGGGCACTATAGTGCCTGTGAGGGTACTATAGTGCCTGTGAGGGTACTATAGTGCCTGTGAGGGTACTATAGTGCCTGTGAGGGTACTATAGTGCCTGTGAGGGCACTATAGTGCCTGTGAGGGTATTATAGTGCCTGTGAGGGTACTATAGTGCCTGTGAGGGTACTATAGTGCTTGAGAGGGCACTATAGTGCCTGTGAGGGTACTATAGTGCCTGTGAGGGTACTATAGTGCCTGTGAGGGCACTATAGTGCCTGTGAGGGTATTATAGTGCCTGTGAGGGTACTATAGTGCCTGTGAGGGTACTATAGTGCTTGAGAGGGCACTATAGTGCCTGTGAGGGTACTATAGTGCCTGTGAGGGTACTATAGTGCTTGAGAGGGCACTATAGTGCCTGTGAGGGTACTATAGTGCCTGTGAGGGTACTATAGTGCCTGTGAGGGCACTATAGTGCCTGTGAGGGTACTATAGTGCCTGTGAGGGCACTATAGTACCTGTGAGGGCACTATAGTGCCTGTGAGGGTACTATAGTGCCTGTGAGGGCACTATAGTGCCTGTGAGGGCACTATAGTGCCTGTGAGGGTATTATAGTCTCTGTGAGGGTACTATAGTGCCTGTGAGGGCACTATAGTGCCTGTGAGGGTACTATAGTGCCTGTGAGGGCACTATAGTGCCTGTGAGGGTACTATAGTGCCTGTGAGGGTACTATAGTGCCTGTGAGGGTACTATAGTGCCTGTGAGGGTACTAGAGTGCCTGTGAGGGTACTAGAGTGCCTGTGAGGGTACTATAGTGCCTGTGAGGGTATTATAGTCTCTGTGAGGGTACTATAGTGCCTGTGAGGGCACTATAGTGCCTGTGAGGGTATTATAGTGTCTGTGAGGGTACTATAGTGCCTGTGAGGGCACTATAGTGCCTGTGAGGGCACTATAGTGCCTGTGAGGGTATTATAGTGTCTGTGAGGGCACTATAGTGCCTGTGAGGGTATTATAGTGCCTGTGAGGGTACTATAGTGCCTGTGAGGGCACTATAGTGCCTGTGAGGGTACTATAGTGCCTGTGAGGGCACTATAGTGCCTGTGAGGGCACTATAGTGCCTGTGAGGGTACTAGAGTGCCTGTGAGGGTACTAGAGTGCCTGTGAGGGTACTATAGTGCCTGTGAGGGTACTATAGTGCCTGTGAGGGCACTATAGTGCCTGTGAGGGTACTATAGTGCCTGTGAGGGTACTATAGTGCCTGTGAGGGTACTATAGTGCCTGTGAGGGCACTATAGTGCCTGTGAGGGCACTATAGTGCCTGTGAGGGTACTATAGTTCCTGTGAGGGTACTATAGTGCCTGTGGGGGCACTATAGTGCCTGTGAGGGCACTATAGACTACCAGACAGTCCACATCCTTCCCCAGCCTAGTCTTATGAAGAATTCTTTACCTAGGATGGTTGTGAATGAGTCGACTCCCATCCTGGTAATTTAAAGTAGTTGCGAGGGGTGACAATGCTCGTTCTCATCAGGAAGAAGAATAAACATTGAATTTTAACAATGGAATGTATTTCTCACCTTAAACGAGACTAAAAAATGTTAAATTAATTAGGATCAAAGTATGAACACTTTTAAGTGAATAAAAGTGTCATAAATACTGATTAATAAAAGTGAAATATCCTTTGACCAGAAAGCTGAAATAATGGGAATAAGAAATTTATTAATATGTCTTTTTCCAGTGAGAGATTCTCTTCTGCTGACCGAGTCTCTCACCGAGACCGAAATACATGTATACAGATCTCTTATCTCCCATGTATCGACTTTCTGTCCAAATGGTCAGTCATTTTTGACATTGTCAGCTGCATGTCAGCAGCAGGTTCAGTAACACTGATGCTACTAGTGTCAGGCTGGTCCTGACCTCACCAGAGAGTGGATACATACCACCTCTCTCTCTTTCTCTCTCTCTCTCTCTCTCTCTCTCTCTCTCTCTCTCTCTCTCTGTCTCTCTCTCTCTCTCACATGCACAGCAAATCCCTCTACAAAATATCATACAACTATTACCAAGCAAGTTTCTTAAGTTACCCCCCCGACTAGTGTCAAGTTACCTTGTTAAATGCCCTTCTTTGACTAGTTTCTAGTTAGCCTTTAAGACTTCCCTCTAATTCTCATATTTTTCGTTTGATTATTATCTGGTTGATCTTAACTTAGTTTCCTAGGTTTACTTAATAGAATTAAATTGCAAAAACTTCATGATTATCTGTGTATGAAATACTGTTAGTACGTTCAGTAGTCTCTCTGGTTCAGTATATATATATATATATATATATATATATATATATATATATATATATATATATATATATATATATATATATATATATATATATATATATACTGAGGGATATACATCTGTGTACATATATTTAGGATGTACACCTTTGTATATACACAGCTCTCGGTGAATATACATAAAAATACTCTAAACTTAATGTATATTGACTGAGATGCATAGCCCAAGGTGCATATGCGTTGATACACAAGCAGTGTATATACACAGTGTATATACATAGTGTATATACACAGATATATATGCAACTCTCACTTAACAAAATAAACTGATCTTTTTTTATGCTGTAAATAAAGAAAAATACATCGACACATTTCCATAGAGATACGCAAACATATTTAGTGATTGACTTAAAAAAAAGTTGTAAACACATCGTGATTTTAAATGATTTTTTTGATGAACCAACTCATCTTGATTCATCGTTGACTAGTAACTCAATTTACCAACATGAAAACGCAATACACACACACACACACACACACACACACACACACACACACACACACAATCACACACACACACACACACACACACACACACACACACACACACACACAGGTATATTATTATCACTGTTATCTCTTCTGGAACACGTTTAGCACACACAGTTAATCTGTCAGCTTCGAGACTCACAGCTAACAACATTTATACTGCGTCTTCTATGGTGGCACTTGTTGCGTCAGCGTTACTGTGGGACTTGTAACGTCAGCGTTACTGTGGCACTTGTAGCGTCAGCGCTACTGACACGGTAAAGTCAGGAATCAATGTTTCTCTGAGTTATTGAGAGAACAGGACGGGACGTATGGACAGATATAAGTGTATTTCATCTGTAAGATGCTACTGTAGTGTCTGTTGCTACTACCCGACAGCCTGATGTCTGCTGCCACTACCTGACAGCCTGGTGTCTGCTGCTACTACCTGACAGCATGGTGTCTACTGCCCCTAGCTGGCAACTTGGTTGCTGCCACTATCTGGCAGCCTGGTGTCTGCTTTCTCTACGTGGCAGCCTGACGTCTGCCTGCACTAGCTCGTAGCCTGGTGTCTGCTGCTACTAGCGGGCAACCTGGTGTATGCTGCTACTAGCTGACAGCCTGGTGTCTGCTTCCACTAGCTGGCAACCTGGTGTATGCTGCTACTAGCTGACAGCCTGGTGTCTGCTTCCACTAGCTGCCAACCTGGTATATGCTGCTACTAGCTGACAGCCTGGTGTCTGCTTCCACTAGCTGGCAGTCTGCATGAAAGGAAATGTATCCACTGAAAGATGAAAAAGAGGGAATAAATGTGATTCCATCTGTTCTTTGTACAAAACGGGGTAATCTAAATGATTATTAAAAAGGCAAATCCAACTTCCAGACAGAGATTGGTCTTTTAAACGCTGTCATCTGATCCATTTCCTTCCCGCCGACTATGTACATGGCGTTTGGAGATCTGGGTTCATACGCCGTCTCTTCTCTGATGAAGGGGTTGACACGAGGTGAGGGAGGTTCTCTGGTGCCTTCAGTGTTCCGCCGGGTGCAGGAACCAGAAGATCTATCGGAGCTCTGCTCCTGGTTAGAAGAAAATGTGACTTTGGCGGTTGAGGCAGGTTTCTGCGTGGAAGACCCTTCGTTGGATCCAGCTGGGTGTTCCTTCGTGCGGGTCTTGCTGAAGTGGGCCGTCTGGTTGTCAAAGGAGACAAAATCTTCGAGCCTTGCTAGAGTCAGGTCCAGTGGAGTTCGTCGCTCCATTTCGACACCAAGACCAATACCCGAGTCAGGCGGCGTCCGCAACATCTCCGCGAATTCCTTATGACGGATGCTCTCCAGGTCCAGAGCTCCGGTCCTCCAGTAGTCTTGACTCAACAAACCCTCAGAGTCTCGGCCAGGGTCAAACCCTACATAATTTGGGTTAGCGAAACTGCTGACTCCTCCAATGTTATAATGACAGTTGTTGTAAAGATTCGTATTACTGCTGAGGTTACTATCAGTGGTGCAGGAGAATGACATGAGGTTCTCACTAATACTAGTATCAGCTGACTGGATGGCATCATCGTGACTAAAAGCAAGACGTCCTTTAATCTCAGCCACCAAGTCACTTGGATCATCCTCTAAGCTGGCTTCAGTGGAGCCTTCGACTGGCAACACTGTGATAACTTTAATGTGGTTCACTGGCATTTGCGAGTCCTGAGCGTTCTCATCAACGTCCTTTATATCTCCAAAATTTGGCACTGAAACTATATCTCTCGTCATAGCACCTTTATCCCTTTCCATTTTCTCTATTTTATCCTTATTCATGACATGAATACTTTGAGATTTAACAATCTTGCTACCTAAACTATCACACGTGCTGGCTAACGATTCTTCAACTATACTTTCAGTACTGTCATTACTAAGCATACTGTAGCTGTAATAGCGACCCAAGTGGGACAAATTTAACTGAGAGAACTTAGAAATGGACAGTTTCAGTTGGGCAGCTGGAGCATTAGAACAGTTCCTCTGGATGATAGATCTCAGACGACTTGGATCAAGCTCGTCATCATCATCAGCATCAGCACACTCCTGGCAGGCACAGCTTCCTTGTTCCTCGCTAGGTCCTCGAGGCCTCCCACCCCCTGTATCCCCGCCACCACCTGAGCTCCCTCCCGAGGTGAAGGAGTTGTCTGGGTGAATTCTCCTGCTGCGGTATGGCTCATGACTTTGATAGCTGCTATAACCGCTGCTGCTGCTGCTGGTGGTGGCGGAGGAGGAGCCGAGGCTTGATGATGGGGTGTGAAAGCGAGGACCTTTCATATGGTGAGACGGGGCCACAAATGCACAGAATTGAGATCTGGGTTGAGGTCTGATGCCTGAAAACAGGAGTCGCTCCCAGGTGCTGGTGGCTGTAGACACAAACATTTGTTAATATCTCACTTATACCTCGGTACCACATATGCAACATATATATACATATATATATATATATATATATATATATATATATATATATATATATATATATATATATATATATATATATATATATATATATATATATATATATATATATATATATATATATATATATATATATATATATATATAATATGAATATTAGCACCTGCTTTTTAAAGACAACATTATTATTATTATTATTATTATTATTATAAATTATTGTTATTAACTAGTATTATCAAGGTTAAACGCTATGCCTGGAAGTCACAGAACACCTTTGCAATGGGAGATGCGGGGTACTAATTAGGTTTGATCCACTTAAGACGCAGTGCTGACGTATTATCCACATGGGTGTCACCCCCTAAATGGTGTCAACTGCCCCGGGTGACACCATTTAGGGGGGTGACACCATAGAGCCTCTAAACTAATGGCGGCATTAAGTAATGGAAATTTCGTCTAACGGCACTTTTTGCCGTAGAAAATGCCTTAACCATTGGGGAGAAAAACTTAACTAACGACGTTTGTCCAGAACGTGTCGATGTGCCTGGAGTGCGGCCTGAGCGAGCCCAGCCACTCCAAGAGTCAGTGTGCCATTGTTTACAAGCTGTTGCGGTCGGTTTCCATGTGTGCCTTCCATATATTTTGGATAATTCCACTATTTCTAGTGCTTGTAACCACTAAATAAGCCACCATGGATCCCAAGAAAGCTTCTAGTGCCAAGCCTGTGTTAAAAAGGGTGAGAATTATGATGGAAATGAAGTCCTTCTGGAAGGGGATTCTCCTTCCAAGCAATAGACAATTCTGAATTTCCCTGCTGCTGGCACATCACTCATCAACAACTCCACAATAAAGGTAAGTGGCATTTAATTATTGTTTATTTTGCATGTCCCATTCCTTTCCATATAAGGAAATGTATATTTCATGTAAATTTTTTTTTTTTCAGACTTTGGGGTGTCAGGAACGGATTAATTCTATTTCCATTATTTCTTATGGGAAAAATTAACTCGACCAACGGCAATTTCGACCAACAGCAAGCCCTCTGGAACGGATTAATGCCGTTAGTTGAGGGTCCACTGTAACACTAATGACCAAAACCATGCTGCAGCAACCTAAGAGAAAAATCCTTCGTTTCTGTATAGCCTATTATAGGATTATAGAGTACAAATAGGCCTATATAGGGAAAATCATTGATTTTGATGATGTGATAGATGATTTTGCAGGATTGAAGGCAAGGAAATGAAATATCGAATTCTTTGAGATGTTACCTGTACTCAAGGTTAAATCGGAACAAGTTTTTTCTTTATTTTTAATTTTTTTTTTAATTGTTGAAGATGAATAAATGTAGGATCTGTTGCCTGTACTCAAAGTGGTATTTGAGTTTGTGTTTCCTCAATATTACTACGATTATTTATTTTATCATTAATAAAGTTTGGTTTATGGCCTTTAAACGTTCTCATTACTAAACATTAGTCACTGGTCATGCAGCAGTGATGTAACTAGAGTTTACTACCCAGGCTCGGTGGCCTGGTGGCTAAAGCTCCCGCTTCACACATGGAGGGCCCGGGTTCGATTCTCGGTGGGTGGAAACATTTCGACACGTTTCCTTACACTTGTTGTCCTGTTCACCTGGGTGTTAGTCGACTGGTGTGGGTCGCATCCTGGGGGACAAGATTAAGGACCCCAATGGAAATAAGTTAGACAGTCCTCGATGACGCACTGACTTTCTTGGGTTATCCTGGGTGGCTAACCCTCCGGGGTTAAAAATCCAAACGAAATCTTATCTCTCTTATCTTATCCCCCTGCCCTTCGATTTCATGGGGGTGACACCAAAGATGCCGCCCTGGGTGACACCAAAGATGCCACCCCGGGTGACACTAAAGATGCCACCCTGGGTGACACTAAAGATGCCACCCTGGGTGACACCAAAGATGCCACCCTGGGTGACACCAAAGATGCCACCCCGGGTGACACTAAAGATGCCACCCTGGGTGACACTAAAGATGCCACCCTGGGTGACACCAAAGATGCCACCCTGGGTGACACTAAAGATGCCACCCTGGGTGACACTAAAGATGCCACTCTGGGTGACACCAAAGATGCCACCCTGGGTGACACCAAAGATGCCACCCTGGGTGACACCAAAGATGCCACCCTGGGTGACACTAAAGATGCCACCCTGGGTGACACTAAAGATGCCACCCTGGGTGACACCAAAGATGCCACCCTGGGTGACACCAAAGATGCCACCCTGGGTGACACCAAAGATGCCACCCTGGGTGACACTAAAGATGCCACCCTGGGTGACACTAAAGATGCCACCCTGGGTGACACTAAAGATGCCACCCTGGGTGACACCAAAGATGCCACCCTGGGTGACACCAAAGATGCCACCCCGGGTGACACCAAAGATGCCACCCCGGGTGACACCAAAGATGCCACCCTGGGTGACACTAAAGATGCCACCTCGGGTGACACCAAAGATGCCACCCTGGGTGACACTAAAGATGCCACCCCGGGTAACACCAAAGATGCCACCCCGGGTGACACTAAAGATGCCACCCCGGGTGAAACCAAAAATTCCACCCTGGGCGACACTAAAGATGCCACCCTGGGTGACACCAAAGATTCAGCCCCGGGTGACACCAACCCTACCGACGCCTCTGCCGAAATGCTCTACATAACAAGGGGTTCTTTATACAGAAGTATGTCACTAATGTCAGCTATGGTCTGTATACCTTGTGCATGTACTGGTAGAAATCAAGATTATTATTATTATAGTATTGTCTATTATATACATACTTTAAGTGAAATTTTTGCAAAGTATCCCAGTAAAAACTCATTTTCTTTTATTCTTTATAACAGAAAACGAATATCTTTACCAGCAGGGACTCACTCAATAGCGTTACGCTTTAGGAGTAAATTATATAAGTTACCCCGCTAGAGAAATTCGTTTTCTGTGAGGCCTAGTAGAAGAAAACATTTACTTTGACAGGGGATAACTGATCAATTTTTTAATTGTATTTATAATGCTTCACAAACAGCACAGCAGTCTACTAAGATCCATGTCGGAACTCGCATTACCAAGTTCAACCAATGAAGAATGAGTCACAGTACCATGGCTGGAACCTAGAGAGGAAACAGACGGTATTTAAGCCCCAAGTTACCCTAGGTAATCTACACATATACTATGCATGATAATTTATGTAACTATAGTTACGTATACCTGTACCTAAATAAATTTACTATGGTTCATTTTGGAATTATAACCCAAGAAAACCGAGCAGTAAGGATAATTTCCATCTGGGGTCACTTTCTTTAGTTACTTGCCCAGGATGCTACCCACAACAGCTGAGTAACACCCATTTACTCATGTCCTGCTAAGTGAACAGAGGCAGCAGGTGTGAGGAGCCTTACAAATACCTCTCCCACCTCCCGGAACTCGATCCCAGGACCTTTCGGTTGAGAGAATAATGCTGTACGTATGCTAATATTAGTGAAATCATTCTCTTTTTTTATCGTTTAAGTTAGTATAAAACAAACTTTTAGAAAAATCTAAAATTATAAGATCTATGACTCAGTTATGTAGGAGTCCATAGGTAATCATTGTTATAGTTTAAAAGTCTGCAATAATATTTTATGTATAATATATTTTATTATCTATAATTATTCAGCAGTAGTGATTATTCAACAAAGTATCTGTCTATTATTCTATCTTGTTTACGATATAATGGGTAACTGATGATGGTCGAGGTATACCTGGAGTATACCTGGAGGGTGTTTTGGGGGTCAACGACCCGCCACCCGGTCCATTACCAGGCCTCACGGTGGATCAGAGACTGATCAACTAGGTCGTACATACCAAAGTGGAACCTCCAGAGGTCGTTGAGCATCTCTCCCTGTCGTTCTCCGCCGAAGACGACCATTGAGTCGTGGAGCTTGGCAGCTACATGGGAGTGTAGGTAGCCAGGGTTAGGTCTCGACCGTACCTGAGTCCACGTCCGGCTCCCTGTGGAAAGTGATCTTAGGTAAATTGTAAGTGAAGCCATTGAGAGACAAGCAGCATCTGACCTCACCCAGCATCTCCCCTCATCCAGCATCTCCTCTCATCCAGCATCTCTCTTCATCCAGTATCTCGTATTCTTACTCGTGAAATACTAGTCAATATGCTCCTCACGTTGGGTCACCTTACTTATACAATTTCCAAAACTTTCCTGTTCTTAGTAAATGTGCAGACAATAACCCAAATATTCTTTCATATGTTCTTATTTATGCCCGAAATGCCTAGCCATGCTAAGCGTTCTAGTGGTACACTCTGTAATCACAATTTTACTACATGTAAACCAAACAATAACCAAATTTCTGTAAACTCAGCATTGTAATCCCTATAGAGAATAAACTTTGAATTTGAATTGAACTGAATTTGAATTTGAATTCATTTAGCACTCGCAAAGCACTCCCATTTTTGAATCATTCTGAAATTATAAAAACCTTTCAGAGTTTTTTTTTTTTTCACCATCCTTGCACCAGCAGCCTAGGTGGTCAGGGAAACTCGCCCCCTATTGCAGGAGAGGTTTAACGCTACATAAAATACAATTATCTCCTGTATCGACCGTCCTGTATCTATCCTATTGCTCCTACCATACTGTGCGTACCCTACTGTGCCCGCAAAACTCTACTGTGTACACTATCACTACTTGTCAAACTTCACCCTACACACTTCCTCCAACTCCTCTTTTCTTGCATGCTAGTCAACTTTCGAAAGAAAGTTGACTAGCGAAGGTTGACTCATGCCAGTGGCCTGGTGGCTAAAGCTCCCGCTTCACACACGGAGGGCCCGGGTTCGATTCCCGGCGGGTGGAAACATTTCGACACGTTTCCTTACACCTGTTGTCCTGTTCACCTAGCAGCAAATAGGTACCTGGGTGTTAGTCGACTGGTGTGGGTCGCATCCTGGGGGACAAGATTAAGGACCCCAATGGAAATAAGTTAGACAGTCCTCGATGACGCACTGACTTTCTTGGGTTATCCTGGGTGGCTAACCCTCCGGGGATTAAAAATCCGAACGAAATCTTATCTTATCTTATCATCTAGTTGAATCTTCATGCCTTTAACTTTCAAGCATCATTTTCTTTAACTCATTCACTTTTTTAACTCATTAACTTTTATACACACTGATACTATTATTTCTGTATACAATTTCCCTGTTATCAGTAGCTCGACTAAAAGCAGGTAAAGCCCTATTTTTTTCATTTATTTACTGACACATAATTCAGCCACACTGCTCTTGTTGCACATTTCATCGGGTCAATACAGATCAAGGGTCTTAGCCTAAATTTTCGCATGTTTTATAAATGCTAAATTCATCCATTACATTTTGTACAAGGTATCTTATGGATACAGTTAAGTCATTCTCTATCTGTCTGTCTGTCTATCTCTCTCCCTCTCTCTCTCACACACAGTCACTGACCTGTATCGTAGCGCCACAAGTCATTCCTTTCCTGGAGGTCGGTCATGCCACCATAGACCCACATGTGATGATCCTTCATGATGGCGGAGTGGGCGTGTCTAGGGGCTGGCTGCTCCCCCCGAGACGACACTTGCGTCCACGTCTCCTCCTCTGTGGATATCAATGCAATTTTACCTCTAAGAACACTCTAAGCTACGAGAAAACTTTATTTCACGACGTTTCGCCTACAGTAATGCTGTGGGTGAAATATGGATACAGAACAGGAGAAGTAGGAACCTGTTTGGGACTGGGTCAAGTGGGGCCTCTCGCTTCCCCTCCAGACACCTCGAGAGTGAGTTCAAGGAGCAAGCAGGGTTTCTCATTCTTCCTGAGCTCTCACACTTGTGAGGTGTAGAGGCCCAGACACACACACTAACTAGGTCCCAGCCTCAATACACGACCTCTTCGAGAAGAAATCCTGGGTGAAGGAGTGGAGATGAGGTCACCTCAAGACGAAGTATGAGGCTGTCTCAGTATACGACCTTCCAGAGAAGAAACCCCGGGTGAAGGAGTGGAGCATCAGCTGTCTGAGAAAGTGAACATTGTTCTGAGAACAATGGTGGCGCTGACAGTGACTAAGTCGTGGACTCTTGACCTCGTAACCTGTTAAGAATCCTCGAGGACCTGTCTAGACTAAGGAGACACAAGCTGAAGCTGCGGAACCTTCTTAAAACACCTCTCCCATTATAAACCAGGGAAAAAGTGATTTCATAAATGGGTGATAACCATTTATTACAACTGTGTATCGTATTAAGGCAGGAGGATATGTGTCACAATACCGTGGCTGGAACATTTCACAACTAACCCACAAAGGAAATAGGTCACTTTGTCTGACGTTTTTTTGAAGTTATCCTAGGCAATTTACACATATGTTACTAGGTATGATAATAGTACTTATGTGTAGCTGTACTTATATAAACTTGCTTACTTACTTACCGTGGTTGGAACAATTCACAGTAAAGCCACACTGCCGTGGTTGGAACGATTCATACCTAACTAACAATGCCACGACTGGAATAATTTAAAACTAACCAACAATACCGTGAGTTGGAACAATTAACAATTGAAGTTTGAAGAGGAAATTTTTAGTGAACTTATTACCTGCTTTGTGCTACATGAGCGACTAGTTTATTGTGTACTCAGCTCATACTGAGCGATAACGCAGACACATTGTTACAGAAGTCAATACGGATCACTGTCAGACCTCACTGGGTATAGTAATAACCTTCCGAGTTCAGGCATTACAGTCATTTCTCACATTACACTTCCCTTACATTGCAATATGTTGGCACAGTCTCAGGATTCCAGATGTTAGAGGCTCACGGCTCTCTGTAACTGTGAGTAGAGTGGCTCACGTTGTGGTTAGTGGAAAGAGTATCGAGCCTACACTAACCATTCGTTGAGGAATAAACGTGGATGCTCCGAATTATATAGAGCTACTTCCGTTGTGGTGCTACTGCAGGTGTGGCACAATGAGTGTGTCGACTTCGGAAAAGATTTTAGTTACTAATAATGAAAGAGAGTGTGTGGGGGCGCCCGAGTGGTAATCTCCGCCACTAATTAGCCAAAATGAGGGACGATAATGAAGATGGTCTTGTTTTTAGCTGGAAGGTCTGAATTTTCTGATACCGTCCACTTGGCTGTGGATAACACTACGTAATGCTCCGTGCTTTGTTGATACGCTCCCTGCCTGGTGTTCCGTGTGCCACTGATGCCTCCCTGCCTGATGTTCCGTGTGCCACTGATGCCTCCCTGCCTGGTGTTCCGTGTGCCACTGATGCCTCACTGCCTGATGTTCCGTGTGCCACTGATGCCTCCCTGCCTGATGTTCCGTGTGCCAATGATGCCTCCCTGCCTGGTGTTCCGTGTGCCACTGATGCCTCCCGGCCTGATGTTCCGTGTGCCACTGATGCCTCCCTGCCTGATGTTCCGTGTGCCACTGATGCCTCCCTGCCTGATGTTCCGTGTGCCAATGATGCCTCCCTGCCTGGTGTTCCGTGTGCCACTGATGCCTCGCTGCCTGATGTTTCGTGTGCCACTGATGCCTCCCTGCCTGGTGTTCCGTGTGCCACTGATGCCTCCCTGCCTGATGTTCCGTGTGCCACTGATGCCTCCCTGCCTGATGTTCCGTGTGCCAATGATGCCTCCCTGCCTGGTGTTCCGTGTGCCACTGATGCCTCCCGGCCTGATGTTCCGTGTGCCACTGATGCCTCACTGCCTGATGTTCCGTGTGCCACTGATGCCTCGCTGCCTGATGTTCCGTGTGCCACTGATGCCTCACTGCCTGATGTTCCGTGTGCCACTGATGCCTCCCTGCCTGGTGTTCCGTGTGTCACTGATGCCTCCCTGCCTGATGTTCCGTGTGTCACTGATGCCTCCCTGCCTGATGTTCCGTGTGCCACTGATGCCTCCCTGCCTGATGTTCCGTGTGCCACTGATGCCTCGCTGCCTGATGTTTCGTGTGCCACTGATGCCTCCCTGCCTGGTGTTCCGTGTGCCACTGATGCCTCCCTGCCTGATGTTCCGTGTGCCACTGATGCCTCCCTGCCTGATGTTCCGTGTGCCACTGATGCCTCGCTGCCTGATGTTTCGTGTGCCACTGATGCCTCCCTGCCTGGTGTTCCGTGTGCCACTGATGCCTCCCTGCCTGGTGTTCCGTGTGCCACTGATGCCTCCCTGCCTGATGTTCCGTGTGCCACTGATGCCTCCCTGCCTGATGTTCCGTGTGCCACTGATGCCTCCCTGCCTGATGTTCCGTGTGCCACTGATGCTTCGCTGCCTGATGTTCCGTGTGCCACTGATGCCTCGCTGTCTGATGTTCCGTGTGCCACTGATGCCTCCCTGCCTGATGTTCCGTGTGCCACTGATGCCTCCCTGCCTGGTGTTCTGTGTTCCACTGATGCCTCCCTGCCTGGTGTTCTGTGTTCCACTGATGCCTCCCTGCCTGGTGTTCTGTGTTCCACTGATGCCTCCCTGCCTGGTGCTCCGTGTTCCATTGATGCGCTCCCTGCCTGGTGTTCTGTATTCCACTGATGCCTCCCTGCCTGGTGTTCCGTGTTCCATTGATGCGCTCCCTACCTTGTGTTCCGTCTTGCAGCCTTGCTCACCACCGCCTGGGTCTCAGAACTTAACGTAATCACCGTTATTAAGATGTTTCAGAAGTATGTCGACCCGGGGTGTAATGACAGTCATTAAGGAACCTGGGAAGTATCGCCTCACTCACGACACTACCTTGCAAGTAGCCGGAGAACTGTTGCTATTGTCCAGAGATTGTACCTTTGCGTTGTTCATTGGACAATCTCAGTATTAAAAAAATAATACAAAGACTTGTTCATACATCTTGACCCGCCTGGAATCAAATCAGTGTTCTTTTGATTGTGACCTGATGTGTGCACCGCTGACCTACGGGTACCTGCCCTCAGTATAGAAGAGAAGTTGAAGAATTAAGACAGTTATGCAGCATATGGGAATCTTTATCGAAGAAACGTTTCGCCACACAGTGGCTTCATCAGTCTTATACAAAGCAGGAAGGTATGAGGAGAGGAGGAGTTTGAAGTAATCAGTCCCCTCAGCCTGGAGTCGATGTGTTCAGTCCATCAATCTTGTTGACTGATGGATTGAACTTGTCAGTTTTCAAAACCATTTATCACAAAGAAGATAAGTAAATTGGTTGTAGTGGTAGGGGGAAATTGTGAGTGGCAGCTGTCAGACTGCAGCCAACAACGGTCGTTAGAGTGTTGAGTCCCTGTCTTGATAGGTAGTCAGTCCCTCAGCCTTAATACAAGGTGGTCAGTCCCTTTACAAATAAATAAATGATAATAATAAAAATTACTACTACTACTACTACTACTAATAATAATAATAACAATAATACTAGTATTAATAATACTAATAATAATAATAATAACGTGTGTGTTTTAATGCGTGTGTTTTAACGTGTGTGTTTTAATGTGTGTTTTAATGTGTGTGTTTTAGTGTGTGTGTTTTAATGTGTGTGTTTTAATGTGTGTGTTTTAATGTGTGTGTTTTAATGTGTGTGTTTTAATGTGTGTGTTTTAATGTGTTTTAATGTGTGCGTTTTAATGTGTGTGTTTTAATGTGTGTGTTTTAATGTGTGTGTTTTAATGTGTGTGTTTTAATGTGTGTGTTTTAATGTGTGTGTTTTAATGTGTGTGTTTTAATGTGTGTGTTTTAATGTGTGTGTTTTAATGTGTGTGTTTTAGTGTGTGTGTTTTAATGTGTGTGTTTTAATGTGTGTGTTTTAATGTGTGTGTTTTAATGTGTGTGTTTTAATGTGTGTGTTTTAGTGTGTGTGTTTTAATGAGCATATTTGTTTTTATTTGATCACGAGAATCAATGTTTTAATTGAGAAGATTTGTGAACAATTTAGAATTTGAATATTGAAGACTTCCTTCTTATCTTCCTTCCTTCTTATCTTCCTTCCTTCTTATCTTCCTTCCTTCTTATCTTCCTTCCTTCTTATCTTCCTTCCTTCTTATCTTCCTTCCTTCTTATCTTCCTTCCTTCTTATCTTCCTTCCTTCTTATCTTCCTTCCTTCTTATCTTCCTTCCTTCTTATCTTCCTTCCTTCTTATCTTCCTTCCTTCTTATCTTCCTTCCTTCTTATCTTCCTTCCTTCTTATATTCCTTCCTTCTTATATTCCTTCTTTCTTATCTTCCTTCCTTCTTATCTTCCTTCCTTCTTATCTTCCTTCCTTCTTATCTTCCTTCCTTCTTATATTCCGTCCTTCTTATCTTCCTTCCTTCTTATCTTCCTTCCTTCCTATATTCCTTCCTTCTTATCTTCCTTCCTTCTTATATTCCGTCCTTCTTATCTTCCTTCCTTCTTATCTTCCTTCCTTCTTATCTTCCTTCCTTCTTATCTTCCTTCCTTCTTATATTCCGTCCTTCTTATCTTCCTTCCTTCTTATCTTCCTTCCTTCTTATATTCCTTCCTTCTTATATTCCTTCTTTCCTATCTTCCTTCCTTCTTATCTTCCTTCCTTCTTATCTTCCTTCCTTCTTATCTTCCTTCCTTCCTATCTTCCTTCCTTCCTATCTTCCTTCCTTCTTATCTTCCTTCCTTCCTATCTTCCTTCCTTCCTATCTTCCTTCCTTCTTATCTTCCTTCCTTCTTATATTCCTTCCTTCTTATATTCCTTCTTTCTTATCTTCCTTCCTTCTTATCTTCCTTCCTTCTTATCTTCCTTCCTTCTTATCTTCCTTCCTTCTTATATTCCGTCCTTCTTATCTTCCTTCATTTTTATCTTGCTTCCTTCTTATCTTGCTTCCTTCTTATCTTCCTTCCTTTTTATCTTCCTTCCTTTTTATCTTGCTTCCTTCTTATCTTCCTTCCTTCTTATCTTCCTTCCTTTTTATCTTCCTTCCTTCTTATCTTGCTTCCTTCTTATCTTCCTTCATTTTTATCTAGCTTCCTTCTTATCTTCCTTCCTACTTATCTTCCTTCCTTCTTATATTCCTTTCTTCTTATTTTCCTTCCTTCTTATATTCCGTCCTTCTTATCTTCCTTCATTTTTATCTTGCTTCCTTCTTATCTTCCTTCCTTCTTATCTTCCTTCCTTTTTATCTTGCTTCCTTCTTATCTTCCTTCCCTCTTATATTCCGTCCTTCTTATCTTCCTTCATTTTTATCTTGCTTCCTTCTTATCTTCCTTCCTTCTTATCTTCCTTCCTTCTTATCTTCCTTCCTTCTTATCTTCCTTCCCTCTTATATTCCGTCCTTCTTATCTTCCTTCATTTTTATCTTGCTTCCTTCTTATCTTACTTCCATCTTATCTTCCTTCCTTCTTATCTTCCTTCCTTCTTATCTTCCTTCTTATCTTCCTTCCTTCTTACCTTCCTTCCTTCCTATCTTCCTTCCTTCTTATCTTCCTTCCTTCTTATCTTCCTTCCTTCTTATCTTCCTTCCTCCTTATCTTCCTTCCTTCTTATCTTCCTTCTTTCTTATCTTCCTTCCTTCTTATATTCCTTCCTTCTTATCTTCCTTCCTTCTTATCTTCCTTCCTTCTTATCTTCCTTCCTTCTTATCTTCCTTCCTTCTTATCTTCCTTCCTTTTTATCTTCCTTCCTTCTTATCTTCCTTCCTTCTTATCTTCCTTCCCTCTTATCTTCTTTCCTTCTTATCTTCCTTCCTTCTTACATTCCTTCATTCTTATCTTCCTTCTTTCTTATCTTCCTTCCTTCTTATCTTCCTTCCTTCTTATCTTCGTTCCTTCTTATCTTCCTTCCTTCTTATCTTCCTTCCTTCTTATATTCCTTCCTTCTTATCTTCGTTCCTTCTTATCTTCCTTCCTTTTTATCTTCCTTCCTTCTAATCTTCTTTCCTTCTTATCTTCCTTCCTTCTTATATTCCGTCATTCTTATCTTCCTTCCTTCTTATCTTCCTTCCTTCTTATCTTCCTTCCTTCTTATATTCCTTCCTTCTTATCTTCCTTCCTTCTTATCTTCCTTCTTTCTTATATTCCTTCCTTCTTATCTTCCTTCCTTCTTATCTTCCTTCCTTCTTATCTTCCTTCCTTCTTATCTTCCTTCTTATCTTCCTTCCTTCTTATCTTCCTTCCTTTTTATATTCCTTCCTTCTTATCTTCCTTCCTTCTCATATTCCTTCCTTCTTATCTTCCTTCCTTCTTATCTTCTTTCCTTCTTATATTCCTTCCTACTTATCTTCCTTCCTTCTTATCTTCCTCCCTTCTTATCTTCCTTCCTTCTTATCTTCCTTCCTTCTTATCTTCCTTCCTTCTTATCTTCCTTCCTTCTTATCTTCCTTCCTTCTTATCTTCCTTCCTTCTTATCTTCCTTCCTTCTTATCTTCCTTCCTTTTCTTCCTTCCTTCCTTCTTATCTTCCTTCCTTCTTATCTTCCTTCCTTCTTATCTTCTTTCCTTCTTATCTTCCTTCCTTCTTATATTCCTTCATTCTTATCTTCCTTCCTTCTTATCTTCCTTCCTTCTTATCTTCCTTCCTTCTTATATTCCTTCCTTCTTGTCTTCCTTCCTTCTTATCTTCCTTCTTTCTTATATTCCTTCCTTCTTATCTTCCTTCCTTCTTATCTTCCTTCCCTGCCTTCCTTCTTATCTTCCTTCCCTGCCTTCCTTCTCATCTTCCTTCCCTGCCTTCCTTCTTATCTTCCTTCCCTGCCTTCCTTCTTATCTTCCTTCCTTTTTATATTCCTTCCTTCTTATCTTACTTCCTTCTTATATTATTTCCTTCTTATCTTCCTTCATTCTTATCTTCCTTCTTATCTTCTTTCCTTCTTATATTCCTTCCTACTTATCTTCCTTCCTTCTTATCTTCCTTCCTTCTTATCTTCCTTCCTTCTTATCTTCCTTCCTTCTTATCTTCCTTCCTTCTTATCTTCCTTCTTATCTTCCTTATTTCTTATCTTCCTTCTTATATTCCTTCCTTCTTATCTTCCTTCCTTCTTATCTTCCTTCTTATCTTCCTTTCTTCTTATCTTCCTTTCTTCTTATCTTTCTTCCTTCTTATTTTCCTTCCTTCTTATCTTCCTTCCTTCTTATCTTCCTTCCTTCTTATCTTCCTTCCTTCTAATCCTCCTTCCTTCTTATCTTCCTTTCTTCTTATTTTCCTTCTTTCCTTCCTTCTTATCTTCCTTCCTTCCTGCCTTCCTTTTTTCCTTCCTTCCTTCTTATCTTCCTTCCTTCCTTTCTATCTTCCTTCCTTCCTTCCTTCTAATCTTCCTTCCTTCCTTCCTTTCTTCTTATCTTCCTTCCTTCCTTCCTTCGTTCCTCCATTCTTTCATTCCTTACCTCGTTCCTTCATTCCTTCTTTCTTTCTTGTCTTCTTTCCTTCCTTCTTACCTTCCTTCCTTCCTTAATATTCCAGATTATCTTCCTCTCTCCCTACATCTTCTATCCCCTCGCTACTTCTCTCACTCCATTCCCCTCTCCTCCCTCCTCCCCTCACTCCATCCCCCCTCCCCTTCACTCTTAAAACCGAGAAGAGGAAGAGGACAACAAAAAAATTAGAGGACAAGGAATGAAGGTACAATGAAGAGTGAGGGGAACAATCAGAGACTGAGGGGGAACAATCAGAGTGAGGGGAACAATCAGAGAGTGAGGGGAACAATCAGAGAGTGAGAGAGTAAGTTGAACAATCAGAGAGTGAGAGGGAGCAATCAGAGAGTGAGGGGAACAGTCAGAGATTGAGGGGGAACAATCAGAGTGAGGGGAACAGAGTGAGAGGGAGCAATCAGAGAGTGAGGGGGGAGGATCAGAGTGAGGGGAACAATCAGAGAGTGAGAGAGTAAGTTGAACAATCAGAGAGTGAGAGGGAGCAATCAGAGAGTGAGGGGGAACAATCAGAGAGTGACGGGGAACAATCAGAGAGTGAGAGACTAAGGGGAACAATCAGAGAGAGAGAGAGAGAGAGAGAAAGAGAGAGAGAGAGAGAGAGAGAGAGAGAGAGAGAGAGAGAGAGAGAGAGAGAGAGAGTGAGGGGAACAATCAGAGTGAGTGGAACAATCAGAGTGTGAGGGAACAATGAGGGCAGGAACGACCTGTAACGACGTCATCGACACCAAACTTAGGAGGATACGACCTCACACGACCTCACGCATCTATCCCACCATCCTTATCTATCGTACCATCCCTGTCTATCATACCATCCCTGTCTATCCTATCATCCTGTCTATCATATCATCCCTGTCTATCCTATCATCCCTGTCTATCATACCAACCCTGTCTATCCTACCATCCCTGTCTATCATACCATCCCTGTCTATAATACCATCCCTGTCTATCCTATCATCCCTGTCTATCATACCATCTCTGTTTATCATACCATCCCTGTCTATCATACCATCCCTGTCTATCATACCATCCCTGTCTATCATGCCATCCCTGTCTATCATACCATCCCTGTCTATCATACCATCTGTATATCATACCATACCTGTCTATCATACCATCTCTGTCTATCATACCATCTCTGTCTATTATACCATCTCTGTCTATCATACCATCCCTGTCTATCATACCATCCCTGTCTATCATACCATCCCTGTCTATCATACCATTCCTGTCTATCATGCCATCCCTGTCTATCATGCCATCCCTGTCTATCATGCTATCGAAGTCTATCATACCATCCCTGTCTATCATTCCATCCCTGTCTATCATACCATCCCTGTCTATCCCACCATCCCTGTCTATCCTATCATCCCTGTCTATCATGCCATCCCTGTCTATCAAACCATCCCTCAATCGTGCCATCTCTGTTTATCATACCATCCCTGTCTATCATACCATCCCTGTCTATCATACCATCCCTGTCTATCATGCCATCCCTGTCTATCATACCATCCCTGTCTATCATACCATCCCTGTCTATCATACCATCCCTGTCTATCATACCATCCCTGTCTATC
>NC_091302.1:53045683-53068183 GCF_038502225.1 Cherax quadricarinatus | reverse complement strand
AGAGTATGGTACCAGGGAGAATATGGTACCAGGGAGAGTATGATTCCAGGGAGAATATGATACCAGGGAGAGTATGGTAATAGGGAGAGTATGATGCCAGGGAGAGTATGATGCCAGGTAGAGTATGATACCAGGGAGAGTATGATGCCAGAGAGAGTATGGTACCAGGGAGAGTATGGTACCAGGGAGAGTATGATTCCAGGAAGAAAATGATGCCAGGGAAAGTATGGTAACACTAGGGAGAATATGATACCGGGGAAAGTATGATACCAGGGAGAGTATGATGTCAGGGAGAGTATAATACTAGGGAGAGTATGATGCCAGGGAGAGTATGATGCCAGGGAGAGTGTAATACTAGGCAGAGTATGATGCCAGGGAGAGTATAATAATAGGGAGAGTATGATGCCAGGGAGAGTATAATACTAGAGAGAGTATGATGCCAGGGAGAGAATGATGCCAGGGAGAGTATGATGCCAGGGAGAGTATGATGCCAGGGAGAGTATGATACCAGGGAGAGTATGATACCAGGGAGAGTATGATGCCAGGGAGAGTATGATGCCAGGGAGAGTATGATACCAGGGAGAGTATGATACCAGGGAGAGTATGATGCCAGGGAGAGTATGATGCCAGGGAGAGTATGATGCCAGGGAGAGTATGATGCCAGGGAGAGTATGATGCCAGGGAGAGTATGATGCCAGGGAGAGTATGATACCAGGGAGAGTATGATGCCAGGGAGAGTATGATGCCAGGGAGAGTATGATGCCAGGGAGAGTATGATACCAGGGAGAGTATGATGCCAGGGAGAGTATGATGCCAGGGAGAGTATGATACCAGGGAGAGCATGATACCAGGGAGAGTATGATGCCAGAGAGAGTATGATGCCAGGGAGAGTATGATGCCAGTAAGAGTATGATGCCAGGGAGAGTATGATGCCAGGGAGAGTATGATGCCAGGGAGAGTATGATACCAGGGAGAGTATGATGCCAGGGAGAGTATGATGCCAGGGAGAGTATGATGTCAGGGAGAGTATGATGGCAGGGAGAGTATGATGGCAGGGAGAGTATGATACCAGGGAGAGTATGATACTAGGGAGAGTATGATGCCAGGGAGAGTATGATGCCAGGGAGAGTATGATGGCAGGGAGAGTATGATACCAGGAAGAGTATGATACTAGGGAGAGTATGATGCCAGGGAGAGTATGATGCCAGGGAGAGTATGATGCCAGGGAGAGTATGATGCCAGGGAGAGTATGAGAGTATATTCAAGGTCTTTGCTTGTTTTTCAGTCTTCACATCAATAAGTATCTACAAGAAAGAGTGTATTACAAGACCTCGTCCCACTGACTTTGTCTATTGTAAGACCTCGTCCCATTGACTTTGTCTATTGTAAGACCTCGTCCCACTGACTTTGTCTATTGTAAGACCTCGTCCCACTGACTTTGTCTATTGTAAGACCTCGTCCCACTGACTTTGTCTATTGTAAGACCTCGTCCAACACTGTCACACTCAACTCTGCTCATAATATTACACAGCGGAGATGAACAGGTTGGAAGACTTTCAAGGAACGATGTCAAAATTAATTCTCCTTCTCAAAAAATAAAAAATCTTTCCCAAGAAGATATATTTCGAACAATGAACATACAAGAAACAACTACATATTTTAAGGACAAGCTGTTATTGTCCCAAAGAAAAGCTTGTTCTGCAGCTTGTTTCTCGCTCATTACCGAAGCTTCACTCTTATGAGAGTTGTACAACTGAGGAGAGACATTGTTTACATTGTGGAGGAGACATTGTTTACATTGTGGAGGAGACATTGTTTACATTGAGGAGGAGGCATTGTTTACATTGTGAAGGAGACATTGTTTACATGTTGGAGAGATATTGTTTACATTGTGGAGGAGACATTGTTTACATTGAGGAGGAGGCATTGTTTACATTGTGAAGGAGACATTGTTTACATTGTGGAGGAGACATTGTTTGCATTGTGGAGGAGACATTGTTTACATTGTGAAGGAGACATTGTTTACATTGTGAAGGAGACATTGTTTACATTGTGGAGGAGACATTGTTTGCATTGTGGAGGAGACAATGTTTGCATTGTGGAGGAGACATTGTTTACATTGTGAAGGAGACATTGTTTACATGTTGGAGAGATATTGTTTACATAATGGAGGAGACATTGTTTACATTGTGGAGGAGACATTGTTTACATGTTGGAGAGATATTGTTTACATGGTGGAAGAGACATTGTTTACATTGTGGAGGAGACATTGTTTACATTGTGGAGGAGACATTGTTTACATTGTGGAGGAGACATTGTTTACATTGTGGAGGAGACATTGTTTACATTGTGGAGGAGACATTGTTTACATTGTGGAGGAGACATTGTTTACATGTTGGAGAGACATTGTTTACATGGTGGAGGAGACATTGTTTACATTGTGGAGGAGACATTGTTTACATTGTGGAGGAGACATTGTTTACATTGTGGAGGAGACATTGTTTACATTGTGGAGGAGACATTGTTTACATTGTGGAGGAGACATTGTTTACATTGTGGAGGAGACATTGTTTGCATTGTGGAGGAGACATTGTTTACATTGTGGCGGAGACATTGTTTACATGTTGGAGAGGCATTGTTTACATGGTGGATGAGACATTGTTTACATTGTGGAGGATACACTGTTTACATTGTGGAGGAGACATTGTTTACATGTTGGAGAGACATTGTTTACATGGTGGAGGAGACATTGTTTACATGTTGGAGAGACATTGTTTACATGGTGGAGGTGACATTGTTTACATTGTGGAGGAGACATTGTTTACATTGTGGAGGAGACATTGTTTACATTGTGGAGGAGACATTGTTTACATGGTGGAGGAGACATTGTTTACATGTTGGAGAGACATTGTTTACATGGTGGAGGAGACATTGTTTACATGGTGGAGGAGACATTGTTTACATGTTGGAGAGACATTGTTTACATGGTGGAGGAGACATTGTTTACATTGTGGAGGAGACATTGTTTACATTGTGGAGGAGGCATTGTTTACATTGTGGAGGAGGCATTGTTTACATTATGGAGGAGACATTGTTTACATTGTGGAGGAGACATTGTTTACATTATGGAGGAGACACTGTTTACATTGTGGAGGAGACATTGTTTACATTGTGGAGGAGACATTGTTTACATTGTTGAGGAGACATTGTTTACATGGTGGAGGAGACATTGTTTACATTGTGGAGGAGACATTGTTTACATTGTGGAGGAGACATTGTTTACATTGAGGAGGAGACATTGTTTACATTGTGGAGGAGACATTGTTTACATTGAGGAGGAGACATTGTTTACATTGTAGAGGAGACATTGTTTACATGGTGGAGGAGACATTGTTTACATTGTGGAGGAGACATTGTTTACATTGTGGAGGAGACATTGTTTACATTGTGGAGGAGACATTGTTTACATTGAGGAGGAGACATTGTTTACATTGTGGAGGAGACATTGTTTACATTGTGGAGGAGACATTGTTTACATTGTGGAGGAGACATTGTTTACATTGAGGAGGAGGCATTGTTTACATTGTGGAGGAGACATTGTTTACATTGAGGAGGAGACATTGTTTACATTGTGGAGGAGACATTGTTTACATTGTGGAGGAGACATTGTTTACATTGTGGAGGAGACATTGTTTACATTGTGGAGGAGACATTGTTTACATTGTGGAGGAGACATTGTTTACATTGTGGAGGGGAAGACAGGTTAGGTCAGGTAAGGTTGGTCTGGGCACAGGACAAGTGTTTCCTGACGCAGGACTTAGTCATCTGATAACCCACAGCTGGGAGTTTTTGGTCATCTGGCCGAGGCCTTCCGCTGGCTTCACACAAGTATAAATAGAGACGATACCAATAAAGTGTTTGAAATATTCAGTAGGATGAAGGTCGCAGCGAGGGATTCAAACTCGATAATTTCAGAATTAGATGCGATACAAGTCGGCAATGACTTGGGGATCAGTTGTACACACGGGGGAGAAATTGTGACCTGTTTAGGTCAAGTCATGAATTTGGGAGATTTAATTTTGGTTAGACAGACACAACAAGAGGTTGGTGTGAGATGGACCTGCCTAGCATGGACCTACAGGACCTGTCTAGCTTGGGCTAGTAGGATGTGCCTAGCATGAACCAGTAGGATGTGCCTAGCATGGACCAGTAGGATGTGCCTCGCATGGACCAGTAGGATGTGCCTAGCATGGACCAGTAGGATGTGCCTAGCATGGACCAGTAGGATGTGCCTAGCATGGACCAGTAGGATGTGCCTAGCATGGACCAGTAGGATGTGCCTCGCATGGACCAGTAGGATGTGCCTAGCATGGATCAGTAGGATGTGCCTCGCATGTATCAGTAGGATGTGCCTAGCTTGGACCAGTAGGATGTGCCTCGCATGGGCCAGTAGGATGTGCCTCGCATGGACCAGTAGAACCGGTCCAGCATGGACCAACAGACGTAATACAATTACTCCTACATTTAAAATTCTTCCTCTCGTCATTTCACTCATATCTACTTCATATTCTCTTCCTTCCTTCCTTCCTACTTGCCTATCTTTCACATTCTCTCCATCCCACCCATCCTTCCATCCTATTCTGCCCCTTCCCTCCCCTGCAAGAGGAGACGTAAGGGCCCTTCACAAGGGTAGTCTCCCCTGGGACTTGTATAATACATCACTAGTGGCCTAGAATTTGTTATGAGCAGAGTAATTGTTAAACTAAATGTTTGTATACTTTTCTGGGTGCTAGAGAGAGAGAGAGAGAGAGAGAGAGAGAGAGAGAGAGAGAGAGAGAGAGAGAGAGAGAGAGAGAGAGAGAGAGAGAGAGAGAGAGAGAGAGAGAGAGAAGTAAGAAAGGGGAAAATTGGGTGGACTGCACATTTCTAGCCTTCCAAAAGATCCTTGATAAAATGCAGCAAACACACACACACACACACACACGCACACACACACACACACACACACACACACACACACACACACACACACACACACACACACACACACACACACACACACACACACACACAGCAGGTAGTTATAGCTGAGTCGCGGGAGACAGGTGTATTTTCTCTGATTATGTTGCTAATGTTATTACATCTCTCTCTCTCTCTCTCTCTCTCTCTCTCTCTCTCTCTCTCTCTAAGTCTCCTGTAACATAGTCTAGTTTATTTTCTTGCTTACTCTGTTAATCTGGTTCATACTCTAGCCTTGTGAAGTATATATTATTATTATTATTATTATTATTATTATTATTATTATTATTATTATTATTATTATTATTATTATTATTATTATTATTATTATTATTATACTGGAAAGCGCTAAAACCACAACGTTCATACATCTCCGAGGAAATGACCGGTAATGAGTCAAGATCCAAGGAGGAGAAGGAGTCTAGCTCCAGTTCCTCTGATGAAAAGCCCTTCTCCGGCATGAAGGCAGCCTTGAAGGACCAGTGTCGACCTACCTTCCACCCTGCCCGTCACCCCACCTCAGATACCCAGATCAGGACACCCTTTTTCGGGGTTTTTAACTGCTTCCTGTTACGCCAGTGCAAATCTGGATTAAAAAATCACTTTTGCTGAGTTAATTGGTGGTTCGCCTCCTCCCTTCCCCTTTGTCCAAACATGTTATTGTCTAAAGAAATTTGTTGTGGTTCGTATCGTGTGATGTACCTACGTCCAGCTCTCTACAGGAATTTTTGAAGGTAAATTAATTCACAGGGACCTGGTTACTGCTAGGTGAACAGGTGGAGAGAGAGAGAGAGAGAGAGAGAGAGAGAGAGAGAGAGAGAGAGAGAGAGAGGAGAAGTTAGTAAGGACATAACTGCTTTCCCTCAGATGATCCTGTTAGTTAAGTTAGTCAGCAGAGCGGAAGATGCTCCTCACTCTCAGTACTTTGCTACTTCACTGTGCTACTTCACTGTGCTACTTCACTGTGCTACTTCACTGTGCTACTTCACTGTGCTACTTCACTGTGCTACTTCACTGTGCTACTTCACTGTGCTACTTCACTGTGCTACTTCACTGTGCTACTTCACTGTACTGCCTCACTGTGTGTGGCATGCAAAGACTACGTAACCTTTATTCGGAGCATGTACACACCCTCATTTACAAGCTATCTCCCCCAACCAGCGAACCAGGTGACTGAGGGTTGACGATGGGGCCCCGTCGTTCAACCAGTACCCAGGTTCTAGCCAATAAGAAGATGGTTTTGGCAATCGCAGAGGTTATGTGGGTACCACTCACCTGTCTGCCCTTGTTATTCCCATTCTAGAGCTGGTTGAAGCACGGTCTGCTCTCTAGTGGCTTCTATTCTGCCTTGCTTACCGTGGAGTGCACTAATACCTATTGTTGTACATAGTGTATATAGTGTACATACTGCTGTTCTAAATTGGTGAAGGATAATATAAGTCAAAACTTTTCTGCTGTGTTTATTTTGCTCCCTTTACACCCAGGATAACAGGCCATTTGGACTCCTGGGTTGTAATACTGTGCTACCTCACTGTGCTAGCTCACTGTGCTACCTCACTGTGGTACCTCACTGTGCTACCTCACTCTGGTACCTGAGTGTAGCTTCATGAGCCAGGGGGTAGCGCCATCTACCTGCGCTTATATTCTCTACAAGTTCATCTCTGACAACACTCTCAGAATGTATGTTTTAATGTAGAAATTTCAGTAAATTGATAGTTGGAAAATGCCACTTCCGACCGGATTCAAACTTCCGTAACATCAACTCCACTGATCAATATGTAACTTCATAATCACTGGTCTTCAACACAATGGAATAATTAGAAAACATCACAACTCAGGTGAAACAGAGAGAATATTGGAGTTTTTTATTTAGGAAGATTAGACGAAGGGAGACAAAGATGGAAGGAGGGAGAGAGGGAGGGAGGAAGGGAGGGAGAGAGGGAGGGAGAGAGGGAGGTTCTAGCAATGCAATGGGTTAATAGAGAGAAGCCCAACTACTGTAAATAAATCCTTAACTAATAATGCTATCTGCTAATAAAGTTTGTTACTAATGAAGCTAATAACTGTTATTGGTAACTGAACTGGGGAGGAAGCGCTTAACAAGTACGTGCAAGTGCTTCAAAGTACGTCGAAGTATATATATATATATATATATATATATATATATATATATATATATATATATATATATATATATATATATATATATATATATATATATATATATGTATATATATATATATATATATATATATATATATATATATATATATATATATATATATATATGTATAAAATAACCCATTTAATGGGTGAGGTTAACAATCTTGTGTATGATGTGACTGTGAGATATGGATCTACTCAGGCTTCTCACTGTATTCCTATGGTATTCAGAATCATTACTTGTTTGCTTTCTAATGTTATTCCCAGTGTTTGACACAGATATACCCAAGCCATATTCTAGATTTTCCTTCATAGTATTTTGTTTGTCTAATTTATCATCTTCATCATGTGGGAGTAATTAAGAATTGAGTAGTAATATCCTTTTCTTCGATTTTTGAATATTTATACGTGGGTTTTGCAGTGAGCAAGAAGTCAAGCTTAGTGTCATGTGGTAATTGTCATTAAGATGGCAAGGAAAGACATAGTTCTCAAGAGAGAGACTATCTTTCAGATGTTTGTAACATTATACTTAAGTGTAATGCTAAATCAGTATGGGTCAGACCAGTATGGGTCATTCCTCACAATGATGGCGGAGGCTTGATCCACCATCTTGGAAGGAGACACAGGAGCTTCATTATAATAAGACAGGACAGACAGGTGCCTCAATAAAGCGGAGTTGAGGATCTCAGCACAAATCGACTCAAATGAAATGTAAGTGAAGCAATAAATATTTATTTCACAAACTGGAAGATCACTGGAGAAGAGGTGATCGTCATGGAAGGTTGCTACACTGGAAGATCACTGGAGAAGAGGTGACCGTCATGGAAGGTTGCTACACTGGAAGATCACTGGAGAAGAGGTGACTGTCATGGAAGGTTGCTACACTGGAAGATCACTGGAGAAGAGGTGACTGTCATGGAAGGTTGCTACACTGGAAGATCACTGGAGAAGAGGTGATCGTCATGGAAGGTTGCTACACTGGAAGATCACTGGAGAAGTGGTGATCGTCATGGAAGGTTGCTACACTGGAAGATCACTGGAGAAGTGGTGATCGTCATGGAAGGTTGCTACACTGGAAGATCACTGGAGAAGTGGTGATCGTCATGGAAGGTTGCTACACTGGAAGATCACTGGAGAAGAGGTGATCGTCATATGGAAGGTTGCTACACTGGAAGACCACTGGAGAAGAGGTGATCGTCATGGAAGGTTGCTACACTGGAAGATCACTGGAGAAGAGGTGATCGTCATGGAAGGTTGCTACACTGGAAGATCACTGGAGAAGAGGTGATCGTCATATGGAAGGTTGTTACACTGGAAGACCACTGGAGAAGAGGTGACCGTCATGGAAGGTTGCTACACTGGAAGATCACTGGAGAAGAGGTGACCGTCATGGAAGGTTGCTACACTGGAAGATCACTAGAGAAGAGGTGACCGTCATGGAAGGTTGCTACACTGGAAGATCACTGGAGAAGAGGTGACTGTCATGGAAGGTTGCTACACTGGAAGATCACTGGAGAAGAGGTGACCGTCATGGAAGGTTGCTACACTGGAAGATCACTGGAGAAGAGGTGACCGTCATATGGAAGGTTGCTACACTGGAAGATCACTGGAGAAGAGGTGACTGTCATGGAAGGTTGCTACACTGGAAGATCACTGGAGAAGAGGTGATCGTCATATGGATGGTTGCTACACTGGAAGATCACTGGAGAAGAGGTGACCGTCATGGAAGTTTGCTACACTGGAAGATCACTGGAGAAGAGGTGATCGACATGGAAGGTTGCTACACTGGAAGATCACTGGAGAAGAGGTGATCGTCATGGAAGGTTGCTACACTGGAAGATCACTGGAGAAGAGGTGACCGTCATATGGAAGGTTGCTACACTGGAAGACCACTGGAGAAGAGGTGACCGTCATGGAAGGTTACTACACTGGAAGATCACTGGAGAAGAGGTGACCGTCATGGAAGGTTGCTACACTGGAAGATCACTGGAGAAGAGGTGACCGTCATGGAAGGTTGCTACACTGGAAGATCACTGGAGAAGAGGTGACCGTCATGGAAGGTTGCTACACACACTGACTGACGCTCTGCTGTCTAAACAGACAGAAGTTCACTGAAGCCTTACATCAGGCGCACTCACCTGCTATTAAATTATATGTTAGTGATATAGGTCATATTTTTCTCACGAGGAGCATAAACACCTTCATGGGATTACACAAGATTCAAGAATCGTTTCTTTGTGGAAGTTTCATCAGAGCACAGAAGAAAAAGGGGAAAATAACTTGTAAACAGAAGATATGTAAAGCGAAACAACAGAAGAAGATTGAAGAATTATGCAAGTAGAGATACAAGAAAAATGATGACTCTGGATATTAAAAATGATACAGCAACAAACACAGAAAGCGTATATTAAACTGTACTACAGAAGTGGCTAGTTTATACCGCACCTCGTATTTATTTAGTGAACGGTAGCGCAGGAATATGTGGCACAATAAAGGCCTAGGAACTAGACTCTAGTAAGTGAAGGGGAAGAGAAAAGGGCACATAAAAAAAGGCAAGAAAAGTAGGAGGGAGTGAAAATGCTGGCTGGAGTCTCCAAGACACAAGCCATTACTCAGAATCAATACGGAACACAAGTAGAGATGTTCTTGTTACCAGGTCCTGAGCCGTGTAACCTGAGACCTGACGCCACGCTGGCCGCCCTCAGGGAAGGGGACAAAAGGGAGGTGGCAGAGGGGACAAGGTAGAGGTAAGTGGCAGAGGTAAGTGGCAGAGGAAAGTGACAGAGGAATCAAAACACCTGAACGTAGAGCAAATACCTCTCTAACCTAGAGAAAACAATGGGAGTGGACAGGAATAACAGTTTCTGTCTCCGACAACTTGATTACTTAAAAAAAACGTACTAGAATACACCATACCTTACAGTCAAGAGAACAATCTCACGAAGGCTGCTGCTCTCAGAATATGACAGCGAGGCACTAGGGATGGAACGACAGGAATGTTGTTTTGCCAAGGGTGAGGGAGAAATGAGAGAAGCTGCAATCTCATAAAGGCTCGTATATGAGAGATGCTGAGGTCTTGAAGCCCAGTCAGTTCGATGTTAAAAATAAAGACGGAACCACAAGAACATTGCTGTTCTCCTGTAGCTGTAAATGAAGAATCATACACGAGAAAGTGAAAATATATCTGCCACTAGTTAGTTCCTGATTAGTTCTCTGAGAACAGATGAACATTCTCACAATATTAGAGGCACGAAGGGGCAATGGTCATGACATACAAGCTACTTATTGGCACCAACAAGGTGTGAGCAGCAGAAGGAGCCACAAGGCGTTCATGGTCAGATAACCAAAAGCTCCAGCTGTGGGTCAGGAAACACTTGTCCTGTTCCCTGACAAATCTTACCTAACCTGAAGACAACCTTCTCCCGTGTCTGTGTCACCATGGGTCTCCTGCCAAATTTGAAGACAAGAAGAAGCTAGACAGACGAACGAGGCCTAGACATAACAAGAGGAATTTCATCAACTTGAGCGCAGTGAGCGAGCGAGGGGAGGCATAAGGGGAGGAACCAGTAGAAGCTATCTTCATAAATGAATTCAAATGAACAGAGGACAATACCCATGAGTCTGAGGCGACCTGGTAGTGGGAATATATTCCTTAGGAAACAAGACAAGTCAGAGAGAGAGAGAGAGAGAGAGAGAGAGAGAGAGAGAGAGAGAGAGAGAGAGAGAGAGAGAGAGAGAGAGAGAGAGACAGACAGACAGACAGACAGACAGACAGAGAAAGTGAGAGAGGCTTCACCACACTAACCACTACTCAACATGAGCCAGTTGTCGACCCACGATAGAGTCATATATGTAAATGTAATACACTCTGACCGTAACCATTCTTACGATCACATGAATATTTAGGTTAAACCACAGCTGCTGCCGGAGTCCTAGCAGGCACCTCCAGCAGAAGCACCAGCACCAACAGCACCAGCAGCACCAGCACCAACAGCAGCAGCACCAGCACCAACAGCATCAACGGCATCAGAAACAGATAAAACAAATCACAACGTTTTACATCATACAAGTCTGGTGTTATAGACTCGTATGATACATGACAGCGTCAGCAGCTTGTTCTGATGTGTTACTGTTGCTGTCAGCTGTGATGTGCCTGTTGCTGCCAGCTGTGATGTGCCTGTTGCTGTCAGCTGTGATGTGCCTGTTGCTGCCAGCTGTGATGTGCCTGTTGCTGTCAGCTGTGATGTGCCTGTTGCTGCCAGCTGTGATGTGTGCCTGTTGCTGCCAGCTGTGATGTGCCTGTTGCTGTCAGCTGTGATGTGCCTGTTGCTGCCAGCTGTGATGTGCCTGTTGCTGTCAGCTGTGATGTGCCTGTTGCTGCCAGCTGTGATGTGTGCCTGTTGCTGCCAGCTGTGATGTGCCTGTTCCTGTCAGCTGTGATGTGCCTGTTGCTGCCAGCTGTGATGTGCCTGTTGCTGTCAGCTGTGATGTGCCTGTTGCTGTCAGCTGTGATGTGCCTGTTGCTGTCAGCTGTGATGTGCCTGTTGCTGTCAGCTGTGATGTGCCTGTTGCTGCCAGCTGTGATGTGCCTGTTGCTGTCAGCTGTGATGTGCCTGTTGCTGCCAGCTTTGATGTGCCTGTTGCTGCCAGCTGTGATGTGCCTGTTACTGCCAGCTGTGATGTGTGCCTGTTGCTGCCAGCTGTGATGTGCCTGTTGCTGCCAGCTGTGATGTGCCTGTTGCTGTCAGCTGTGATGTGCCTGTTGCTGCCAGCTGTGATGTGCCTGTTGCTGTCAGCTGTGATGTGCCTGTTGCTGCCAGCTTTGATGTGCCTGTTGCTGCCAGCTGTGATGTGCCTGTTACTGCCAGCTGTGATGTGTGCCTGTTGCTGCCAGCTGTGATGTGCCTGTTGCTGCCAGCTGTGATGTGCCTGTTGCTGTCAGCTGTGATGTGCCTGTTGCTGTCAGCTGTGATGTGCCTGTTGCTGCCAGCTGTGATGTGCCTGTTGCTGTCAGCTGTGATGTGCCTGTTGCTGTCAGCTGTGATGTGCCTGTTGCTGCCAGCTGTGATGTGCCTGTTGCTGTCAGCTGTGATGTGCCTGTTGCTGTCAGCTGTGATGTGCCTGTTGCTGCCAGCTTTGATGTGCCTGTTGCTGCCAGCTGTGATGTGCCTGTTGCTGCCAGCTTTGATGTGCCTGTTGCTGCCAGCTGTGATATGCCTGTTGCTGCCAGCTGTGATGTGCCTGTTGCTGCCAGCTGTGATGTGCCTGTTGCTGCCAGCTATGTTGTATTACTGTTTACTAACAGCTGTATTGAATTCCTGTTGTATGCCTACTGTATTTCTGTTGCATTAATCTTCATAACCATTTCTAATTATCTGTCCACATTGAACACGGGGATCAAAAAAGCTGATAAGCTGATAACGGCTCTGAGTTATCTAAGTGGAAGAATTGGCGAATAGGCCACTTGGGGGAGGGTAATGACCTTGTTTGCTTTGATTGACCTCACGAAGGTCACTCTCGTTACTTGAAGGTCACGCTCGTTACACGAAGGTCACTCTCGTTACCTGAAGGTCACGCTCGTTACACGAAGGTCACTCTCGTTCCATGAAGGTCACTCTCATTAAATGAAGGTCACTCTCGTTACATGAAGGTCACTCTCATTACATGAAGATCACTCTCGTTGCACGAAGGTCACTCTCGTTACATGAAGGTCACTCTCATTACATGAAGGTCACTCTCATTACATGAAGGTCACTCTCATTACATGAAGGTCACTCTCATTACATGAAGGTCACTCTCATTACATGAAGGTCACTCTCGTTGCACGAAGGTCACTCTCGTTACATGAAGGTCACTCTCATTACATGAAGGTCACTCTCATTACATGAAGGTCACTCTCATTACATGAAGATCACTCTCAATAAAAACTAGTAAAAGACTTAGTTATGAGTGTAATAATAATAATAATAATTGTAGGTAGTAGGTTGGTAGACAGCAACCACCCAGGGAGGTACTACCGTCCTGCCAAGTGAGTGTAACACGAAAACCTGTAATTGTTTTACATGATGGTAGGATTGCTGGTGTCCCTTTTTCTGTCTCATAAACATGCAAGATTTTAGGTACATCTTGCTACTTCTACTTACACTTAGGTCACACTACACATACATGTACAAGCATATATATGTACACACCCCTCTGGGTTTTCTTCTATTTTCTTTCTAGTTCTTGTTCTTGTTTATTTTCTCTTATCTCCATGGGGAAGTGGAACAGAATTCTTCCTCCGTAAGCCATGCGTGTTGTAAGAGGCGAGTAAAATGCCGGGAACAAGGGGCTAGTAACCTCTCCTCCTGTATATATTACTAAATTTAAAAGGAGAAACTTTCGTTTGTCCTTTTGGGCCGCCCTGCCTCGGTGGGATTCGGCCGGTGCGTTGAAAGATAGAAATAATAATAATAATAATAATAATAATAATAATAATAATAATAATAATAATAATAATAATAAAAATAATATTCCTTAACACTTATCAGTTATTAGGTAATTAAAATGGTATGAAATACCGACAGATTGTTAGGTAACAATCTGTCGGTATTTTATACCAACTTATCAGTTAGTTGAGAAGCAATATATTAACGAGACTCACAGAGTAACGCAGCGCCTGGGATAATAGGAGTGTAAATGGGCCACTTGACGTTATTACTGTCTGGGGAAAAAATGTAACTAACAATTTTAATTAGAAACTTAACAATGGAATTCCGGATATCAAACGTAGAAGAGAGTTAGAGTTAGAGAGAGAGAGTGAGAGGGAGAGTGAGAGAGAGAGTGAGAGGGAGAGTGAGAGAGAGACGAGATTTTACGCTTCCATGCTAAATTTATAACCAGAGGGGGCGATGACCTCCTCGCTGTCAATAACAGGTAATCAGAGATTTATAACCGGAGGGGGGCAGTGACCCCTGGTCATTATAATATGCCGTCTGGCCAGGATCTACACATACCTTCAGCTATAAAACAGATCACGACCAGTCTGACCATGTTAAAATTCCGGCACAGAGTGTTTGTTTATACTCTGTGACGCAGAGAAATCAATTTAAAAGGCTGAAAATCTTCCAGCGTTACGTGTAAGATAAGTAACCAGACTGTAAATCTTCCAGCGTTACGTGTAAGATAAGTAACCAGACTGTAAATCTTCCAGCGTTACGTGTAAGATAAGTAACCAGACTGTAAATCTTCCAGCGTTACGTGTAAGATAAGTAACCAGACTGTAAATCTTCCAGCGTTACGTGTAAGATAAGTAACCAGACTGTAAATCTTCCAGCGTTACGTGTAAGATAAGTAACCAGACTGTAAATCTTCCAGCGTTACGTGTAAGATAAGTAACCAGACTGTAAATCTTCCAGCGTTACGTGTAAGATAAGTAACCAGACTGTAAATCTTCCAGCGTTACGTGTAAGATAAGTAACCAGACTGTAAATCTTCCAGCGTTACGTGTAAGATAAGTAACTAGACTGTAAATCATTTTAACCAGATTGGTAGACATGTATGTTGTTACTCGGTGTATGTATACCCAAGTATGTATATCTCTAGGTGAATATACACTTAGGTATGTATCTTTTTATGTATATACACCGAATTATTTATCACTTATTGTGTATATACACTGAGTTATGTATCTCTCAGTGTATATATATTGTATATATCCTTATTCTTGTTGCAGTAATGAGAAGTATTCTTGACTACTACTACTACTACTACTAACGCCGCCGCCACCACCACCACCACCACCACCACCACCACCACCACCACCACCACCACCGCCACCGCCGCCGCCACCTACCACCACCACCGCCACCGCCGCCGCCATCCACCACCACCACCACCACCACCACCACCACCGCCACCGCCGCCACCACCACCACCACCACCGCCACCGCGCCACCACCACCGCCACCAGCGCCACGCCACCACCACCACCACCACCACCGCCACCGCCTGCCACCACCACCGCCACCAGCGCCGCCGCCGTCCGCCACCACCACCACCACCACCACAGCCACCACCACCACCACCACCACCACCACCACCACCACCGCCACCGCCGCCACCACCACCGCCACCAGCGCCGCCGGCCGCCGCCGCCACCACCACCACCACCACCACCACCGCCACCACCACCACCACCTACCACCACCACCACCGCCACCACCACCACCACCACCACCACCACCACCACCACCACCACCACCACCACCACCGCCACCGCCGCCACCACCACCGCCACCTAGCGCCGGGCCGCCGCCGCCACCACCTCCACCACCACCACCACCACCACCGCCACCACCACCACCACCACCACCACCACCACCACCACCGCCACCGCCGCCACCACCACCACCACCAGCGCCGCCGCCGCCGCCACCACCACCACCACCACCCACCGCCACCACCACCACCACCACCACCGCCACCACCACCACCACCACCACCACCACCACCACCACCGCCACCACCACCACCACCACCACCACCACCACCACCACCAACCGCCAACCGCCAACCAACACCACCACCACCACCACCACCACCACCGCCACCACTCCACCACCACTACCACCGCCATTATACTACCACCTACTACCACCACCTTGCCATTCACCACCTGGCCATTACCTGCCACCACCACCAACCACTCCCCATCCACCACCTGCCACTACCACCACCAACTACTACTACTACTACTACCATACTTACGTGTATTAAAATTCCAGAGCTCTGAGGATGAACCTCTAAGATCCTGATATCCTCCGTAGACCAGCATAGCATCTCCTACCATTACAGCGGTGTGGGCTCGACGTCCTGTGGGCCCTGTACCGCCCCCACTGCCTCCACGCCCACACCCGCCGCCCACACCTCTCATGCCGCCCTCCCACCTCCACTTCCGCCACACCTTGTTCTGTTATAATGACAAAAAAATTGTAATTTGTAAGTGATGTGTGATGTCAGCATCTTCAGGTTATCTGTCATGTCAACATCATAACATCATCTGTCATGCCAGCATCATAACATCATCTGTCATGTCAGCATCATAACATCATCTGTCATGCCAGCATCATAACATCATCTGTCATGCCAGCATCATAACATCATCTGTCATGCCAGCATCATAACATCATCTGTCATGCCAGCATCACAACATCATCTGTCATGCCAGCATCACAACATCATCTGTCATGCCAGCATCATAACATCATCTGTCATGCCAGCATCATAACATCATCTGTCATGCCAGCATCATAACATCATCTGTCATGCCAGCATCATAACATCATCTGTCATGCCAGCATCATAACATCATCTGTCATGCCAGCATCATAACATCATCTGTCATGCCAGCATCATAACATCATCTGTCATGCCAGCATCATAACATCATCTGTCATGCCAGCATCATAACATCATCTGTCATGTCAACATCATAACATCATCTGTCATGCCAGCATCATAACATCATCTGTCATGCCAGCATCATAACATCATCTGTCATGCCAGCATCATAACATCATCTGCCATGCCAGCATCATAACATCATCTGTCATGTCAGCATCATAACATCATCTGCCATGCCAGCATCATAACATCATCTGTCATGTCACCATCATAACATCATCTGCCATGCCAGCATCATAACATCATCTGTCATGTCAGCATCATAACATCATCTGTCATGTCAGCATCATAACATCACCTGTCATGCCAGCATCATAACATCATCTGTCATGCCAGCATCATAACATCATCTGTCATGCCAGCATCATAACATCATCTGTCATGCCAGCATCACATCATCTGTCATGCCAGCATCATAACATCATCTGTCATGTCAGCATCATAACATCATCTGTCATGCCAGCATCATAACATCATCTGTCATGCCAGCATCATAACATCATCTGTCATGTCAGCATCATAACATCATCTGTCATGCCAGCATCATAACATGATCTGTCATGCCAGCATCATAACATCATCTGTCATGCCAGCATCATAACATCATCTGTCATGTCAGCATCATAACATCATCTGTCATGCCAGCATCATAACATCATCTGTCATGCCAGCATCATAACATCATCTGTCATGTCAGCATCATAACATCACCTGTCATGTCACCATCATAACATCATCTGCCATGCCAGCATCATAACATCATCTGTCATGTCAGCATCATAACATCACCTGTCATGCCAGCATCAAAGCATCATCTGTCATGTCAGCATCATAGCGTCATCTGTCATATCAACATCATAACATGTGTAAGTACCACCATCTTACCAACACACAAACACACTCAACAGATGCAACATGCACGGTATCATGCACTTCTCAACATTACATTGCAAATCTTCCCACAATGCAACATATCTTCCCAGGGGTTACAAAAACAGGAGAGTTTTGCAGAAAATCCTCCCTCACCATTCAGATATTTACATTTTAAGAGCACATTTCTTAAGGGTGTCAGAGCATCTACAAAGTATTGGATTCCTTACGTGGGAAATGGTCGATTTCTTTTATGCTCTTAACCCGGGGCTGTCCAATAGGCAGCTGTCAAGACAGGAAATTGTCGGGCAAATAATGTTGCAAGCTATTGTTTTTTAGATATTTTATCAGGAGGGATTTTGAGCTGAAAATTGGCAGGTGGAGGAACTAAATGTGTGGTTGTGACCACATAAAACTACGTATTGGGCTAGATGTAGACAGCGATTTCTGTCTGCTAGTTTCATATTCCGCGGCACTCCGGTGCTGCCCTCTCTAGGCCTACCCAGGTCAGTGGGACGTTCACTTCACGGCTTACCCTCTCGGGTTCAACAGCTTCCCTCCGCGGACTGGCTATCAATCATTCCCTCACTTTGCCCGTTGTGAGTACACAACGGGCAAACTATTCCATGCCGTATTTTTGCTACCTACGCTACCATCTTCGGCACTAAACCGCTGTTCAACAGAAAGAACAGTAATAACGTAACGTCTTGTTCTATTTATTTGTTTAGAAAAGACTGACATATCGGCAATGTGCCGCTACACTATTGTAAGTGGTAGTTACGCAGTGGGAACCAAGTTAGCTGTGCTTTCCCTGTCATATTTCATCACATTAATATTAACATTAATATCTCCGTTCAAAGCAGGTGAAATTTCAGATCTAGAGAATGTACAGAGAACCTTCACTGCACATATAAATTCCGTCAAACATCTTAAATACTGTGAGCGTTTGGAAGCACTTGACTTGTACTCACTGGAGCGCAGGCGAGAGAGATACATCATAATCTACACTTGGAAAATTCTAGAAAGAATGGTTCCTAATCTGCACACAGAAATCCCTCCCTACGAGAGTAAAAGACTGTGCAGGCGATGCAACATACCCCTAGTGAAAAGTAGGGGCGCCATTGGTACACTAAGAGAAAACACAATAAGTGTCCGGGGCCCAAGACTGTTCAACAGTCTCCCACCAGCCATAAGGGGAATTACCAATAGATCCCTGGTTGTCTTCAGGAGGGAGCTGAACAGATACTTAAAGTCGGTGCCGGATCAGCCGGGCTGGGGATCGTACGTTGGACTTAGCGCGGCCAGCAGTAACAGCCTGGTTGATCAGGCCCTGATCCATCGGGAGGCCTGGTCGTGGACCGGACCGCAGGGGCGTTGATCCCCGGAATACCCTCCAGGCAGACTCCAGGTAGGTATACAAAGGGTGGGTCGCATACAATGTTCAGAAAATGTGTCAGCCTGAGCTGGGAGACATTAGTAGGGCAGTGAGGATATCGTCAAGTATTCCAGCAAGGGTTCCAGCAAGGGTTCCAGCAAGGGTTCCAGCAAGGGTTCCAGCAAGGGTTCCAGCAAGGATTCCAGCAAGAGTTCCAGCAAGGGTTCCAGCAAGAGTTCTACAAAGGTTCATCGACTACGGTGGCTTCCAGGGACTCTTTCCAAGGAGTAACTGGAGTTTCCATTACCTGGGTAAATTCTGGAAATGAAATGAGAAATGCTCTTTGAAATGTAATACATGATAACATCCAGTAGCTCACCCATAATGACCTCTCCCACCTTAACTATGACAACACAACGACCTCTCCCACCTTAACTATGACAACACAACGACCTCTCCCACCTTAACTATGACAACACAACGACCTCTCCCACGTTAACTATGACAACACAACGACCTCTCCCACCTTAACTATGACAACACAACGACATCTCCCACCTTAACTATGACAACACAACGACCTCTCCCACCTTAACTATGCCAACACAACGACCTCTCCCACCTTAACTATGACAACACAACGACCTCTCCCACCTTAACTATGACAACACAACGACCTCTCCCACCTTAACTATGACAACACAACGACCTCTCCCACGTTAACTATGACAACACAACGACCTCTCCCACCTTAACTATGACAACACAACGACATCTCCCACCTTAACTATGACAACACAACGACCTCTCCCACCTTAACTATGACAACACAACGACCTCTCCCACCTTAACTATGACAACACAACGACCTCTCCCACCTTAACTATGACAACACAACGACCTCTCCCACCTTAACTATGACAACACAACGACCTCTCCCACCTTAACTATGCCAACACAACGACTTGTAACAACCTTAATCATCAAAAAGCGAGTAATGACCAACCCGGTATTAATCACTGAGTGAATTAACCAGGAAAAATTCTGCATTAATTATGAAGGAAAATACGATAATATATGGAAGAGAATCATGGAAATAAGATTAATTTTTTCATCACTAATTATTGATTGAATAACACCAGGAGTGTAACACCAGGAGTGTAACACCAGGAGTGTAACACCAGCAGTGTAACACCAGCAGTGTAACACCAGGAGTGTAACACCAGCAGTGTAACACCAGCAGTGTATCACCAGCAGTGTAACACCAGCAAATACCAGCAGTGTAACACCAGCAAATACCAGCAGTGTAACACCAGGAGTGTAACACCAGGAGTGTAACACCAGGAGTGTAACACGAGGAGTGTATCACCGGCAGTGTAACACCAGCAATGTAACACCAGGAGAGTAACACCAGGAGTGTAACACAAGGATTGTATCACCAGCAGTGTAACACCAGCAGTGTAACACCAGGAGTGTAACACCAGGAGAGTAACACCAGGAGTGTAACACCAGGATTGTATCACCAGCAGTGTAACACTAGGAGTGTAACACCAGCAGTGTAACACCAGCAGTGTAACACCAGCAGTGTAACACTAGGAGTGTAACACCAGCAGTGTAACACCAGGAGTGTAACACCAGGAGTGTAACACCAGGAGTGTATCACCAGCAGTGTAACACCAGCAGTGTATCACCAGCAGTGTAACACTAGCAGTGTAACACCAGCAATGTAACACCAGAAATGTAACATCAGCAGTGTAAGACCAGGAGTGTATCACCAGCAGTGTAACACCAGCTGTGTAACACCAGGAGTGTAACACCAGCAGTGTAACACCAGGAGTGTAAGACCAGGAGTGTGTTACCAGCAGTGTAACACCAGCAGTGTAACACCAGCAGTGTAAGACTAGGAGTGTATCACCAGCAGTGCAACACCAGCAGTGTAACACCAGGAGTGTAACACCAGCAGTGTAACACCAGGAGTGTAACACCAGCAATGTAACACCAGGTGTGTAACACCAGCAGTGTAACACCAGGAGTGTAACACCAGCAGTGTAACACCAGGTGTGTAACACCAGGAGGGTAACGCCAGGAGTGTAACACCAGCAGTGTAACACCAGCAGTGTAACACCAGCAGTGTAACACCAGCAGTGTTACACAAGCAGTGTAAGACCAGGAGTGTATCACCAGCAGTGTAACAGTAGCAGTGTAACACCAGCAGTGTAACACTAGCAGTGTAACACCAGCAGTGTAACACCAGCAGTGTTACACCAGCAGTGTTACACCAGCAGTGTAACACCAGCAGTGTAACACCAGTAGTGTAACACCAGCAGTGTAACACCAGCAGTGTAACACCAGCAGTGTAACACCAGCAGTGTAACACCAGCAGTGTAACACCAGCAGTGTAACAACAGCAGTGTAACACCAGCAGTGTAACATCAGCAATGCAACACCAGCAGTTTAACACCAGCAGTGTAACACCAGCAGTGTAACACCAGGAGTGTAACACCAGCAGTGTAACACCAGGAGTGTAACACAAGCAGTGTAACACCAGCAGTGTAACACCAGCAGTGCAACACCAGAAGTGTAACACCAGGAGTGTATCACCAGCAGTGTAACACCAGGAGTGTAACATCAGCAGTGTAACACCAGGAGTGTAACACCAGCACTGTAACACCAGCAGTGCATCACCAGCACTATAACTCCAGGAGTGTAACACCAGCAGTGTAACACCAGGAGTGTAACATCAGCACTGTAACACCAGGAGTGTAACACCAGGAGTGTAACACCAGGAGTGTAACACCAGGAGTGCAACACCAGCAGTGTAACACCAGCAGTGTAACACCAGGAGTGTAACACCAGCAGAGAAGCACCAGGAGTGTAACATCAGCAATGTAACACCAGCAGTGTAACACCAGCAGTGTAACACCAGGAGTGTATCACCAGTAGTGTAACACCAGGAGTGTAACATCAGCAGTGTAACACCAGGAGTGTAACACCAACACTGTAACACCAGCAGTGTATCACCAGCAGTGTAACACCAGCATTGTAACACCAACAGTGTAACACCAGCAGTGTAACACCAGCAGTGTAACTCCAGCAGTGTAACACCAGCAGTGTAACACCAGCAGTGTAACACCAGCAGTGTAACACTAGGAGTGTAACACCAGCAGTGTAACACCAGGAGTGTAACACCAGGAGTGTAACACCAGGAGTGTAACACCAGCAATGTAACACCAGCAGTGTAACACCAGGAGTGTAACACCAGAAGTGTAAAACCAGCAGTGTAACACCAGGAGTGTAACACAAGCAGTGTAACAACAGCAGTGTAACACCAGCAGAGTAACACCTGGAGCGTAACACCAGCAGTGTAACACCAGGAGTGTAACACCAGGAGTGTAACACAAGCAATGTAATACCAGGAGTGTAACATCAGCAGTGTAACACCAGCAGTGTGACACCAGCAGTGTAACACCAGCAGTGTAACACCAGCAGTGTAACACCAGGAGTATAACACCAGCAGTGTAACACCAGCAGTGTAACACCAGCAGTGTAACACCAGCAGTGTAACACCAGGAGTGTAACACCGGCAGTGTAACACCTGCAGTGCAACACCAGCAGTGTAACACCAGCAG
>NC_091302.1:52975683-53040683 GCF_038502225.1 Cherax quadricarinatus | reverse complement strand
AGACTAACTGTTGCTAACTAACAGTTTAACCACTGTTGTAGGCCAGACTAACTGTTGCTAACTAACAGTTTAACCACTGTTGTAGACCAGGCTAACTGTTGCTAACTAACAGCTTAACCACTGTTGTAGACCAGACTAACTGTTGCTAACTAACAGTTTAACCACTGTTGTAGACCAGACTAACTGTTGCTAACTAAATGCGTAACCACTGTGGGAGACCAGACTAACTGTTGCTAACTAACAGTTTAACCACTGTTGTAGACCAGACTAACTGTTGCTAACTAACAGTTTAACCACTGTTGTAGACCAGACTAACTGTTGCTAACTAACAGTTTAACCACTGTTGTAGACCAGACTAACTGTTGCTAACTAACAGCTTAACCACTGTTGTAGACCAGACTAACTGTTGCTAACTAACAGCTTAACCATTGTTGGAGACCAGACTAACTGTTGCTAACTAACAGTTTAACCACTGTTGTAGACCAGACTAACTGTTGCTAACTAACAGCTTAACCACTGTTGTAGACAAGACTAACTGTTGCTAACTAACAGTTTAACCACTGTTGTAGACCAGACTAACTGTTGCTAACTAACAGCTTAACCACTGTTGTAGACAAGACTAACTGTTGCTAGCTAACAGTTTAACCACTGTTGTAGACCAGACTAACTGTTGCTAACTAACAGTTTAACCACTCTTGTAGAGCAGACTAACTGTTGCTAGCTAACAGTTTAACCACTGTTGTAGACCAGACTAACTGTTGCTAACCAGCAGTTTAACCACTGTTGTAGACCAGACTAACTGTTGCTAGCTAACAGTTTAACCACTGTTGTAGACCAGACTAACTGTTGCTAACTAACAGTTTAACCACTGTTGTAGACCAGACTAACTGTTGCTAACTAACAGTTTAACCACTGTTGTAGACCAGACTAACTGTTGCTAACTAACAGTTTAACCACTGTTGTAGACCAGACTAACTGTTGCTAACTAACAGTTTAACCACTGTTGTAGACCAGACTAACTGTTGCTAACTAACAGTTTAACCACTGTTGTAGACCAGACTAACTGTTGCTAACTAACAGTTTAACCACTGTTGGAGACCAGACTAACTGTTGCTAACTAACTGTTTAACCACTGTTGTAGACTAGACTAACTGTTGCTAACTAACAGTTTAACCACTGTTGTAGACCAGACTAACTGTTGCTAACTAGCAGTTTAACCACTGTTGTAGACCAGACTAACTGTTGCTAACTAACAGTTTAACCACTGTTGTAGACCAGACTAACTGTTGCTAACTAACAGCTTAACCACTGTTGGAGACCAGACTAACTGTTGCTAACTAACAGTTTAACCACTGTTGTAGACCAGACTAACTGTTGCTAACTAACAGTTTAACCACTGTTGTAGACCAGACTAACTGTTGCTAACTAACAGTTTAACCACTGTTGGAGACCAGACTAACTGTTGCTAACTAACTGTTTAACCACTGTTGTAGACCAGACTAACTGTTGCTAACTAACAGTTTAACCACTGTTGTAGACCAGACTAACTGTTGCTAACTAACAGTTTAACCACTGTTGTAGACCAGACTAACTGTTGCTAACTAACAGTTTAACCACTGTTGTAGACCAGACTAACTGTTGCTAACTAACAGCTTAACCACTGTTGGAGACCAGACTAACTGTTGCTAACTAACAGTTTAACCACTGTTGTAGACCAGACTAACTGTTGCTAACTAACAGTTTAACCACTGTGGTAGACCAGACTAACTCTTGCTAACTAACAGTTTAACCACTGTTGTAGACCAGACTAACTGTTGCTAACTAACAGTTTAACCACTGTTGTAGACCAGACTAACTGTTGCTAACTAACAGTTTAACCACTGTTGTAGACCAGACTAACTGTTGCTAACTAACAGTTTAACCACTGTTGTAGACCAGACTAACTGTTGCTAACTAACAGTTTAACCACTGTTGTAGACCAGACTAACTGTTGCTAACTAACAGTTTAACCACTGTTGTAGACCAGACTAACTGTTGCTAACTAACAGTTTAACCACTGTTGTAGACCAGACTAACTGTTGCTAACTAACAGTTTAACCACTGTTGTAGACCAGACTAACTGTTGCTAACTAACAGTTTAACCACTGTTGTAGACCGGACTAACTGTTGCTAACTAACAGTTTAACCACTGTTGTAGACCAGACTAACTGTTGCTAACTAACAGTTTAACCACTGTGGTAGACCAGACTAACTGTTGCTAACTAACAGTTTAACCACTGTGGTAGACCAGACTAACTGTTGCTAACTAACAGTTTAACCACTGTGGTAGACCAGACTAACTGTTGCTAACTAACAGTTTAACCACTGTTGTAGACCAGACTAACTGTTGCTAACTAACAGCTTAACCACTGTTGTAGACCAGACTGCAGCAGTCGGGAATGTTGAAAAGGTTCACTTACACTGTCTGCGTCTTCAGTCTTAAATAAAGCATTTGGCAAGTTGGAACACTGAGAACACAACTTGGCAAGTTGGAACACTGAGAACACAACTTGGCAAGTTGGAACACTGAGAACACAACTTGGCAAGTTGGAACACTGAGAACACAACTTGGCAAGTTGGAACACTGAGAACACAACTCAGCAAGTTGGAACACTGAGAACACAACTTGGCAAGTTGGAACACTGAGAACACAACTTGGCAAGTTGGAACACTGAGAACACAACTTGGCAAGTTGGAACACTGAGAACACAACTTGGCAAGTTGGAACACTGAGAACACAACTTGGCAAGTTGGAACACTGAGAACACAACTTGGCAAGTTGGAACACTGAGAACACAACTCGGCAAGTTGGAACACTGAGAACACAACTCGGCAAGTTGGAACACTGAGAACACAAACTTGGCAAGTTGGAACACTGAGAACACAACTTGGCAAGTTGGAACACTGAGAACACAACTTGGCAAGTTGGAACACTGAGAACACAACTCGGCAAGTTGGAACACTGAGAACACAACTTGGCAAGTTGGAACACTGAGAACACAACTTGGCAAGTTGGAACACTGAGAACACAACTTGGCAAGTTGGAACACTGAGAACACAACTTGGCAAGTTGGAACACTGAGAACACAACTTGGCAAGTTGGAACACTGAGAACACAACTCGGCAAGTTGGAACACTGAGAACACAACTTGGCAAGTTGGAACACTGAGAACACAACTTGGCAAGTTGGAACACTGAGAACACAACTTGGCAAGTTGGAACACTGAGAACACAACTTGACAAGTTGGAACACTGAGAACACAACTTGGCAAGTTGGAACACTGAGAACACAACTTGGCAAGTTGGAACACTGAGAACACAACTTGGCAAGTTGGAACACTGAGAACACAACTTGGCAAGTTGGAACACTGAGAACACAACTTGGCAAGTTGGAACACTGAGAACACAACTTGGCAAGTTGGAACACTGAGAACACAGCTTGGCAAGTTGGAACATTGAGAACACAACTTGACAGGTTGGAACACTGAGAACACAACTTGGCAAGTTGGAACACTGAGAACACAACTTGGCAAGTTGGAACACTGAGAACACAACTTGGCAAGTTGGAACACTGAGAACACAACTTGGCAAGTTGGAACACTGAGAACACAACTTGACAAGTTGGAACACTGAGAACACAACTTGGCAAGTTGGAACACTGAGAACACAACTTGGCAAGTTGGAACACTGAGAACACAACTTGGCAAGTTGGAACACTGAGAACACAACTTGGCAAGTTGGAACACTGAGAACACAACTTGGCAAGTTGGAACACTGAGAACACAACTTGACAAGTTGGAGCACTGAGAACACAACTTGGCAAGTTGGAACATTGAGAACACAACTTGGCAAGTTGGAACACTGAGAACACAACTTGGCAAGTTGGAACACTGAGAACACAACTTGGCAAGTTGGAACACTGAGAACACAACTTGGCAAGTTGGAACACTGAAAACACAACTTGGCAAGTTGGAACACTGAGAACACAACTCAGCAAGTTGGAACATTGAGAACACAACTTGTCAAGTTGGAACACTGAGAACACAACTCGGCAAGTTGGAACACTGAGAACACAACTTGGCAAGTTGGAACACTGAGAACACAACTCGCCAAGTTGGAACACTGAGAACACAACTCGGCAAGTTGGAACACTGAGAACACTGCAAGAACACTGAGAACACAACTTGGCAATGGAACTTGAGCAAGTTGGAACACTGAGAACACAACTTGGCAAGTTGGAACACTGAGAACACAACTCGCCAAGTTGGAACACTGAGAACACAACTCGGCAAGTTGGAACACTGAGAACACATCTTGGCAAGTTGGAACACTGAGAACACAACTTGGCAAGTTGGAACACTGAGAACACAACTTGGCAAGTTGGAACACTGAGAACACAACTCGGCAAGTTGGAACACTGAGAACACAACTCGGCAAGTTGGAACACTGAGAACACAACTTGGCAAGTTGGAACACTGAGAACACAACTTGGCAAGTTGGAACACTGAGAACACATCTTGGCAAGTTGGAACACTGAGAACACAACTTGGCAAGTTGGAACACTGAGAACACAACTCGCCAAGTTGGAACACTGAGAACACAACTCGCCAAGTTGGAACACTGAGAACACAACTTGGCAAGTTGGAACACTGAGAACACAACTTGGCAAGTTGGAACACTGAGAACACAACTTGGCAAGTTGGAACACTGAGAACACAACTCGGCAAGTTGGAACACTGAGAACACATCTTGGCAAGTTGGAACACTGAGAACACAACTCACGTCAACAACAACCAAATATTCGTGTCCCATTTTTCTCTGAAATGAATCGTATTGAATAAATTGACTAATTCAAAGAAAAATAACTGAAAAAATCTTTTGTTTACACGACATATATACACAAATATGCATGTATTTCTCTGTGTATTAACTTGGTTAGGCAGAGGGACTGATTACCCAATCTTTTGTGTATAGTTCTACAGTCTTCTCATTATGTCCTTGTACTGATAAAGTCACTGGATGACGGAACGTCATCCAGTGACTGGTCAAATTCCTCATTTTGTCGGTATTATGTACCATTCATGTACAATAAGACTTAATTACTCTCTGAACATGTTACCAAATGACTGAGGCTGCAGACTCACCTCACCAGCTTCCCTCAGTAGTAAGGAGACATAATGTGGTACCCATATTTTATTGAGATAAATGCTTTATTTCTGATTTAATGTTTATGGATTAGCTCCCTGGAGAGGCTAATAGGTTCCTCGGTGCCCTGTCAGTCACAGCCTGGAAATTCTGGCGAGCACTCAAAAGAGTTTAATCTCAGAATCTGGCGCGACTCATGGAGAACTCAAATACTGAGTGATAACTGGAGAATAGAGGGAATTATTCCAATCTCATTCACACTGCTGCTGCTGCTGCTGCTGCTGCTGCTGCTGCTGCTGCTGCTGCTGCTGCTGCTGCTGCTGCTGCTGCTGCTTAGAATTCTCCATCTCACTAACTTCCGGTGTAGTTAGGTTAGGTAAGGTTTGTCAAGAAACAGGACAAGTGTTTCATGACCCGCAGCTGGAGCTTTTGGTCATTTGACAGAGGCCTTCCGCTGGCTTACCCCTCCGCCACTTTAAAAATTATGGGTTATGATTATAACCATTAGCATATCTAGTGAAAATGGCAGAGATAATAATGGGAATATTTATGGTGTTTTAGCATGTCTGGGTGTGTGTGTGTGTGTGTGTGTGTGTGTATGTGTGTGCGTGTACGTGTGTGCGTGTGTGTGTGTGTGTGTGTGTGTATGTGCAATAAATAATACCAACAAAATATTAAGATATGCATAAATATTAAATAATACATCAGACTCCTGGCACATACCTGGCAGCATCTTCTCAGATCCGACCCTTAAATCATAATTCAGATGTTTTACTCTAAGTTGACACTACCGTCCCACAAGCTCCTCGTCACCGTCACTCTGGAAGACAGTACTTCCAGGACGGTGTCTTTGACCTCTAAGTTTGAGACAGTACCGTTCCAGGAAGCTCCTCGTCACCGTCACTCTGGAAGACAGTATTTCCAGGACGGTGTCTTGCTGACCGTCGTTCTGGAAGACAGTACTTCCAGGACGGTGTCTTGCTGACCGTCATTCTGGAAGACAGTACTTCCAGGACGGTGTCTTGCTGACCGTCGTTCTGGAAGACAGTACTTCCAGGACGGTGTCTTGCTGACCGTCATTCTGGAAGACAGTACTTCCTGGACGGTGTCTTGCTGACCGTCATTCTGGAAGACAGTATTTTCCAGGACGGTGTCTTGCTGCCCGTCATTCTGGAAGACAGTACTTCCAGGACGGTGTCTTGCTGACCGTCGTTCTGGAAGACAGTACTTCCAGGACGGTGTCTTGCTGACCGTCATTCTGGAAGACAGTACTTCCAGGACGGTGTCTTGCTGACCGTCATTCTGGAAGACAGTACTTCCAGGACGGTGTCTTGCTGACCGTCACTCTGGAAGACAGTATTTCCAGGACGGTGTCTTGCTGACCGTCATTCTGGAAGACAGTACTTCCAGGACGGTGTCTTGCTGACCGTCACTTTGGAAGACAGTACTTTCAGGACGGTGTCTTGCTGACCGTCATTCTGGAAGACAGTACTTCCAGGACGGTGTCTTGCTGACCGTCATTCTGGAAGACAGTACTTCCAGGACGGTGTCTTGCTGACCGTCGTTCTGGAAGACAGTACTTCCAGGACGGTGTCTTGCTTACCGTCTTTCTGGAAGACAGTACTTCCTGGACGGTGTCTTGCTGCCCGTCATTCTGGAAGACAGTACTTCCAGGACGGTGTCTTGCTGTCCGTCATTCTGGAAGACAGTACTTCCAGGACGGTGTCTTGCTGACCGTCGCTTTGGAAGACAGTACTTTCAGGACGGTGTCTTGCTGACCGTCATTCTGGAAGACAGTACTTCCAGGACGGTGTCTTGCTGACCGTCACTCTGGAAGACAGTACTTCCAGGACGGGTATTGCTGACCGTCATTCTGGAAGACAGTACTTCCTGGACGGTGTCTTGCTGACCGTCATTCTGGAAGATAGTACTTCCAGGACGGTGTCTTGCTGACCTTCACTCTGGAAGACAGTACTTCCAGGACGGTGTCTTGCTGATCGTCATTCTGGAAGACAGTACTTCCAGGACGGTGTCTTGCTGATCGTCATTCTGGAAGACAGTACTTCAGACCGACTGGAAGGTACTTCCAGGACGGGTCTTTCTGACCGTCATTCTGGAAGACAGTACTTCCAGGACGGTGTCTTGCTGACCGTCATTCTGGAAGACAGTACTTCCAGGACGGTGTCTTGCTGACCGTCACTCTGGAAGACAGTACTTCCAGGACGGTGTCTTGCTGACCGTCATTCTGGAAGACAGTACTTCCAGGACGGTGTCTTGCTGACCGTCATTCTGGAAGACAGTACTTCCAGGACGGTGTCTTGCTGACCGTCACTCTGGAAGACAGTACTTCCAGGACGGTGTCTTGCTGACCGTCATTCTGGAAGACAGTACTTCCAGGACGGTGTCTTGCTGACCGTCATTCTGGAAGACAGTACTTCCAGGACGGGTCTTTCTGACCGTCATTCTGGAAGACAGTACTTCCAGGACGGTGTCTTGCTGACCGTCATTCTGGAAGACAGTACTTCCAGGACGGTGTCTTGCTGACCGTCATTCTGGAAGACAGTACTTCCAGGACGGTGTCTTGCTGACCGTCATTCTCGAAGACAGTACTTCCAGGACGGTGTCTTGCTGACCGTCATTCTGGAAGACAGTACTTCCAGGACAGTATCTTCCTGTCTTTTGTTTCCAAGTATCAACGCTACTCCTCCCTTGTAACAAGCGCCTACCGGGTAGTTTTTCACGACGCGTGCATCACACGAAGCCACATTTCATAAGTAATCATCTGGGAGCTCATCAGCTTGTTGCCAGTGAGGATCTGATGGCCCCCCTCCCCCCACAACCTACTTAGAGAATAACTAGCGCTTGTAAATGTTAACCAGAGTGAGTGGTGGGTTCCTAGTTTACATTGTAACTAAATCTCATCTTGGTGTCCAGTTCCTCACTTGCTTTCAGCTGATTAACAATACTAGAGCGCTCAGTATGGGTGCATGAGCTGTAATATGCGAGAGAACTCTTATTTGCTCTCTCATTTTTTTAAACTGAATAAAATACGGTGTCTGTGGAGATCTCATATACACATCGACTCCAGACTGAGGGGACTGATTACCTCAAACTCTTCGTCTTCCATCGTTCTCTGCACTGGACTGAAGAAACCACTGGCTGGCGAAACGTTTCCAGAATAAAGATCCCCAAATGTTGTAAAACTGTCTCATTCTAACCAGCAGCTGTGTGTAATGCTCCCCTTTCATTCCTCAGGAGATGCACCAGCCATACAGGTTTAGCGCTTCTCCGTGGATACAAAACCAGCATTACTGGCTCACTGCCACCCTCCAACGTCACTCAGCGCGACTTGATACAAGCGATAAAAAAAAAGGGTGGTGGGGAGGGGGGAGACAAAAAAAAGACAATGAAAGGTGGTAGGGAGGGAGAAAGACAAAAAAAAAAGAAAATAAAGGGGGCGGGGGAGGGGGAAGACAAAAACGTAATTGTCTGCAATGGATGGAAGCTCTGCTCGACTCCTTCTGGACTGCTTTTGATATCCCAGTGAGCTTTTGTGGGTGAATGTTTGTGTTTCTCTACTACTGCTCGATGCACATTACAACTAATGAGAGAGACACACACACAGAGAGAGAGAGAGAGAGAGAGAGAGAGAGAGAGAGAGAGAGAAAGAGAAGTGAGCTTCTACACAACAAGACGGGCAGTAAGCAGCAACTTCACTCGGAGTATGTATACCCTTCCCCAGAACATCACTTCTTCCGAGATCATGTATTCCTAGGATGACACTAGTCTGCCACATGTTTGTACAACGAAATAAATTCAGCTGATCAAATGAAATTCCTGGCCCACAGATGGCTCCAACGTCATCCTGTTGTCTATTTGTACTATGAGCTGATGTGGGTAACAGCTCTTAACGTGTAAAGAAAGTTAGGAATCCTTAATCTAACCTTGTAAAACCCTGTAGAGAGAGAGAGAGAGAGAGAGAGAGAGAGAGAGAGAGAGAGAGAGAGAGAGAGAGAGAGAGAGAGAGAGAGAGAGAGAGAGAGAGAGAGAGAGAGAGAGAGAGGGAGAGAGAGAGAGAGAGAGAGAGCGAGAGAGAGAGAGAGAGAGAGAGAGAGAGAGAGAGAGAGAGAGAGAGAGAGAGAGAGAGAGAGAGAACAAGGTCCTCAGGTGACAGTGACGTGGAAAACAGTCTCATAATTAGAAGGGTCAGTATAAGCTTCCTTTTCCATCCTAGATGAATATCGATTTGTTCCTGCGAGTAGAAAGAGAATGAAGAGGGGGAAAAAGGAAGAGACGAAGAAGGAGAAGAAGGAGGGCGGTGAAGTGCAGAAGAACCAGCCAATAAAGAATTGAAACAACAGGAATAAGTTAAAGAATAATTTTTAAAAGCGATCTCCTCTGAACTCTGAAGCTTCTGTAACTACAACCATTCCAGCAGACACTCAGCAACAGCGTGAGTGCAGAGTGATGAGTGCAACATGAAGGGAATCAAGGGACTCCCACAAGAGGTGTGAGGCAGCTGCAACATGAAGGGAATCAAGGGATTCCCACAAGAGGTGTGAGGCAGCTGCAACATGAAGGGAATCAAGGGACTCCCACAAGAGGTGTGAGGCAGCTGCAACATGAAGGGAATCAAGGGACTCCCACAAGAGGTGTGAGGCAGCTGCAACATGAAGGGAATCAAGGGACTCCCACAAGAGGTGTGAGGCAGCTGCAACATGAAGGGAATCAAGGGACTCCCACAAGAGGTGTGAGGCAGCTGCAACATGAAGGGAATCAAGGGATTCCCACAAGAGGTGTGAGGCAGCTGCAACATGAAGGGAATCAAGGGACTCCCACAAGAGGTGTGAGGCAGCTGCAACATGAAGGGAATCAAGGGACTCCCACAAGAGGTGTGAGGCAGCTGCAACATGAAGGGAATCAAGGGACTCCCACAAGAGGTGTGAGGCAGCTGCAACATGAAGGGAATCAAGGGACTCCCACAAGAGGTGTGAGGCAGCTGCAACATGAAGGGAATCAAGGGACTCCCACAAGAGGTGTGAGGCAGCTGCAACATGAAGGGAATCAAGGGACTCCCACAAGAGGTGTGAGGCAGCTGCAACATGAAGGGAATCAAGGGACTCCCACAAGAGGTGTGAGGCGGCTGCAACATGAAGGGAATCAAGGGACTCCCACAAGAGGTGTGAGGCAGCTGCAACATGAAGGGAATCAAGGGACTCCCACAAGAGGTGTGAGGCAGCTGCAACATGAAGGGAATCAAGGGACTCCCACAAGAGGTGTGAGGCAGCTGCAACATGAAGGGAATCAAGGGACTCCCACAAGAGGGTGTGAGGCAGCTGCAACATGAAGGGAATCAAGGGACTCCCCACAAGAGGTGTGAGGCAGCTGCAACATGAAGGGAATCAAGGGACTCCCACAAGAGGTGTGAGGCAGCTGCAACATGAAGGGAATCAAGGGACTCCCACAAGAGGTGTGAGGCAGCTGCAACATGAAGGGAATCAAGGGACTCCCACAAGAGGTGTGAGGCAGCTGCAACATGAAGGGAATCAAGGGACTCCCACAAGAGGTGTGAGGCAGCTGCAACATGAAGGGAATCAAGGGACTCCCACAAGAGGTGTGAGGTCTTGGGCAGTTTCCCCAACATGCAACTTAATCTAGTATAACTTTGATTACCCTTAAGCTCTTGCATCTCATCAAAGTCCAAACTTTTGCAACGATAATGAACTCAGATTCTCTTCACACAAACATTTTCTCCTCCTTCCCCTCCTTTCATTCTTCGTCTCTTTCTTTCCTTTCTCACTCTCTCTCTCTCTCTCTCACACACACATACATCGACAGACGAACATCCTCATAATATGTTTGAGAATGAGTAAGAATGAGGTTTGGTAAAATAACAATCTCTAATGTGTCTTTTAGCAAATCGGTAGAACGTACGTTCAGAAACGAAGGAACACAAGTTCGATTCTTGGGCGGAGTCACACGAATGATCACGTTTCTTTACAGCTCTTGGCCTGTAGATGAGATTCACCTGAACTATTAAATCGTGTGAATCACTGAGCGCAGGGAGTGGTGGAGGCTTGATCCTCCGTCTGCCAAGCGAGGAGTGTACTTCCACCCTCATGGGCTGGCAGACACCTGGAGTGCGGGGGCAGGCGGTGATCACAAGACCTCCGCCAGCCATTACATCAGCAATCTAGAAGAAAATGAACAATTTCCAACTAATCACAAGGGCAATCTCGACCCAGCATCACCATCTCTGGCTCGCGCAAGATGTCCTTGATGCTGATGGAGGACTCTTAATCCGAGGAGCTAGAGCTGCCCTCCTCTTTCTTGGCTTAAACCTGATTGCCACTCTTTCTATCAAGCGCTGAATATGTGTATTTATATATATATATATATATATATATATATATATATATATATATATAGACTCAGCTCCTGGCCCCGCATCTTAACTGATCGCTACTAGGCCCCCTCTCTCTCTCTCTGCTCCCTGAGCTTTGTCATACCTCGTCTCAAAGCTATGTATGGTTTCTGCCTCCACTACATCACTTGCTAGGCTATTCCACTTTCTGACGACTCTGTGACTGAAATAATACTTCCTAACATCCCTGTGACTCGTCTGAGTCTTCAGCTTCGAATTGTGACCCCTTGTTTCTGTCTCCCCTCTCTGGAACATCCTGTCTCTGTCCACCTTATCTATTCCACGCAGTATTTTGTATGTCGTTATCATGTCTCCTCTGACCCTCCTGTCCTCCAGTGTCGTCAGGCCGATTTCCCTCAACCTTTCTTCGTGGGACATTCCCCTGAGCTCCGGAACTAGCCTTGTTGCAAACCTCTGTACTCCTCTAACTTCTTGATGTGCTTGACCAGGTGTGGGTTCCAAACTGGTGCTGCATACTCCAGTATGGGCCTGACGTACACAGTGTACAGTGTCTTGAACGATTCCTTACTAAGGTATCGGAACGCTATTCTCAGGTTTGCCAGGCGCCCATATGCTGCAGCAGTTATCTGGTTAGCGTGTGCTTCCGGAGACATGCTCGGTGTTATGGTCACCCCAAGATCTTTCTCCTTGAGTGAGGTTTGCAGCCTTTGTCCACCTAGCCGATACTCTGTCTGCGGTCTTCTTTGCCCTTCCCCTATCTTCATGACTTTGCACTTGGCAGGGTTGAATTCGAGAAGCCAGTTGCTGGACCAGGTGTCCAGCCTGTCCAGGTCTCTTTGTAGTCCTGCCTGGCCCTCATCCGATTTAATTCTCTTCATTAACTTCACATCATCTGCGAACAGGGACACTTCAGAGTCTATCCCTCCAATCATGTCACTCACATATCCCAAAAATACCACTGGTCCTTGAACTGACCCCTGAGGGATCCCGCTCGTCACAGGCGCCCACTGTGATACCTCATCACGTATTATGAATCGTTGTTGCCTCCCTGACAGGTATTTTCTGATCCATTGCAGTGCGCGCGCGCGCGTGTGTGTGTGTGTGTGTGTGTGTGTGTGTGTGTGTGTGTGTGTGTGTGTGTGTGTGTGTGTGTGTGTGTGTGTGTGTGTGTGTGTGTGTGTGTGTGTGTGTGTGTGTGTGTGTGTGTGTATGTGTGTGTGTGTGTGTGTATGTGTGTGTGTGTGTGTGTGTGTGTGTGTGTGTGTGTGTGTGTGTGTGTGTGTGTGTGTGTGTGTGTGTGTGTGTGTGTGTGTGTGTGTGTGTATGTGTGTATGTGTGTGTGTGTGTGTGTGTGTGTGTGTGTGTGTGTGTGTGTGTGTGTGTGTGTGTGTGTGTGTGTGTGTGTGTGTGTGTGTGTGTGTGTGTGTGTGTGTGTGTAGTGTCGAATAGGCCAAACTTGCGATTTTGGCTAAGATAGCAACGCTCTTCTTGCCGAATAAGACAATCGAAAATTTGTGTATGCAATAATTTCACAAAAATCATTCTGAACCTGACGATAAAAAAATATATTTCAGTGTTTGTTTACTATTAAATTATTGTAAAATATCTAAAATATATTTAGTTGCATTAGGCTAGCTTAAATTGCCCTTGATATAATAAGGTCAGGTAAGTTTTCTAGGGTTCTTTTGGTACAAAATTATTATTTTTTACATTAACATAAATGAAAAAAATATATCTTTAAAAGTATAGGAGTAAATTTTAGAAAGCACTTAATTTTTAATGAATTCTTGCTAATTGACCAGTTTTATCTATTCAGTACGACACACACACACACACACACACACACACACACACACACACACACACACACACACACACACACACACACACACACACACACACACACACACACTCACACACCCCTAGTCAAGCACGTCAAGAAATTAGAGAAAGTGCAAAGGTTTGCAACAAGACTAGTCCCAGAGCTACGGGGATTGTTCTACGAAGAAAGGTTGAGGGAAATCGGCCTGACGACACTGGAGGCCAGGAGGGTTAGGGGAGACATGATGACGACATACAAAATACTGCGCGGAATAGACAAGGTGGACAAAGACGGGATGTTCCAGAGATGGGACACAGACACAAGAGGTCACAGTTGGAAGCTGAAGACTCAGATGAATCAAAGGGATGTTAGGAAGTATTTCTTCAGTCATAGAGTAGTCAGGCCGTGGAATAGCCTAGAAAATGACGTAGTGGAGGCGGGAACCATACATAGTTTTAAGGCGAGGTATGATAAAGCTCATGGAGCAAGGAGAGAGAGGACCTAGTAGCAATCAGTGAAGAGGCGGGGCCAGGAGCTATGAATCGACCCCTGCAACCACAAATAGGTGAGTACACAGACACACACACACACACACACACACACACACACACACACACACACACAACGCTGTGTGGGTTTACACATGGAACAATATATAAATCTGGTACAATTGAAGAATCTCCGCAATAAACTTGACAATACATTCACTGGCAACTTGAAAACTAAGAAATAAACTTGAACTCATAACTTGGGTTACTTAACAGTTATAACATATCACTTTACTGGAGCTTCTATATAAAACAAACAATGTTGAGTTCCCATAGTAGAGGTAGAGTAAGGAGGACCAAGGTAAATATAACGAAGGCTGGAAACTGGACGTCTACGTAGACTCAAGTACATAACGAAGGCTGGAAACTGGACGTCTACGTAGACTCAAGTACATAACGAAGGCTGGAAACTGGACGTCTACGTAGACTCAAGTACATAACGAAGGCTGGAAACTGGACGTCTACGTAGACTCAAGTACATAACGAAGGCTGGAAACTGGACGTCTACGTAGACTCAAGTACATAACGAAGGCTGGAAACTGGACGTCTACGTAGACTCAAGTACATAACGAAGGCTGGAAACTGGACGTCTACGTAGACTCAAGTACATAACGAAGGCTGGAAACTGGACGTCTACGTAGACTCAAGTACATAACGAAGGTTGGAAACTGAACGTCTACGTAGACTCAAGTACATAACGAAGGTTGGAAACTGGACGTCTACGTAGACTCAAGTACATAACGAAGGTTGGAAACTGGATGTCTACGTAGACTCAAGTACATAACGAAGGTTGGAAACTGGACGTCTACGTAGACTCAAGTACATAACGAAGGTTGGAAACTGGACGTCTACGTAGACTCAAGTACATAACGAAGGCTGGAAACTGGACGTCTACGTAGACTCAAGTACATAACGAAGGCTGGAAACTGGATGTCTACGTAGACTTAAGTACATAACGAAGGCTGGAAACTGGACGTCTACGTAGACTCAAGTACATAACGAAGGCTGGAAACTGGACGTCTACGTAGACTCAAGTACATAACGAAGGCTGGAAACTGGACGTCTCCGTAGACTCAAGTACTGATGTCTCTTTCTTACTCCTCAAAAATAGGAGAGGCAAACGGACTTCAAACATCATGTATCATGGGTGACATCCTCCGTCCAACACTATCATGGGTGACATCCTCCGTCCAACACTATCATGGATGACCCATCCTCCGCCCAACACTATCATGGATGACATCCTCCGTCCAACACTATCATGGGTGACCCATCCTCCGCCCAACACTATCATGGGTGACATCCTCCGTCCAACACTATCATGGGTGACCCATCCTCCACCCTAACACTATCATGGATGACATCCTCCGTCAACACTATCACGGGTGACCCATCCTCCACCCTTAACACTATCATGGGTGACATCCTCCGGCCAACACTATCATGGGTGACCCATCCTCCGTCCAACACTATCATGGATGACATCCTCCGTCCAACACTATCATGGGTGACCCATCATCCGTCCAACACTATCATGGATGACATCCTCCGTCCAACACTATCATGGGTGACCCATCCTCCGCCCAACACTATCATGGATGACATCCTCCGTCCAACACTATCATGGGTGACCCGTCCTCCGTCCAACACTATCAAGGATGACATCCTCCGTCCAACACTATCATGGGTGACATCCTCCGTCCAACACTATCATGGGTGACCCATCCTCCGACCAACACTATCTTGGGTGACCCATCCTCCGTCCAACACTATCATGGGTGACATCCTCCGTCCAACACTATCATGGGTGACCCATCCTCCGTCCAACACTATCATGGGTGACCCATCCTCCGCCCAACACTATCGTGGATGACATCCTCCGACGAACACTATCATAGGTGACCCATCCTCCGCCCAACACTATCATGGATGACATCCTCCGTCCAACACTATCATGGGTGACCCATCCTCCGTCCAACACTATCATGGGTGACATCCTCCGTCCAACACTATCATGGGTGACCCATCCTCCGACCAACACTATCATGGGTGACCCATCCTCCGTCCAACACTATCATGGGTGACATCCTCCGTCCAACACTATCATGGGTGACCCATCCTCCGTCCAACACTATCATGGGTGACCCATCCTCCGTCCAACACTATCATGGGTGACATCCTCCGTCTAACACTATCATGGGTGACCCATCCTTCTCCAACACTATCATGGGTGACATCCTCCGTCCAACACTATCATGGGTGACATCCTCCGTCCAACACTATCGTGGGTGACCCACCCTCCGTCCAACACTATCATGGGTGACCCATCCTCCGTCCAACACTATCATCCGGGTGACCCATCACCTCCGCTCCAGCACTATCATGGGTGTCGTCCTCCCACCGGGTGACCCATCCTCCATCAACACTATCATGGGTGGATGACCATGCCTCCATCCAACACTATCCTGGGCATCTCCGTTCAACACTGCACCCGTGACCCATCCTCCGTCCAACACTATCATGGGTGACCATCCTCCGTCCAACACTATCATGGTGACCCATCCTCCATCCAACACTATCACCGGGTGACCCATCCTCCGTCCAATCAACACTATCATGGGTGACCATCCACCTCCGTCCCAACACTATCAACGGTGACCCATCCTCCGTTCAACACTATCATGGGTGACCCATCCTCCATCCCAACACTATCATGGTGACCCATCCTCCGTCCAACACTATCATGGGTGATCCATCCTCCGTCAACACTATCATGGTGACCCACCCATCCTCCGTCAACACTATCATGCCAGGTGACCATCCTCCGTCAAGCACTATCATGGGTGACCCATCACTCCGTCAACTTACTATCATGGGTGACATCCTCCGTCCAACACTATCATATGACCCATCCTCCCGCCCAACACTATCATGGGTGACTCATACTCCGTCCAACACTATCATGGGTGACCCATTCTGTCAGCAGTATCATGGGTGACCCATCCTCCGTCCAAGCACTATCATGGGTGACCCATCTCCGCCCACAACACTATCATGGGCGACCCATCCTTCCGTTCCAACACTATCATGGGTGACCCATCCTCCGTCCAACACTATCACCGGGTTGACCCATCCCTCCTCCAACACCCTATCCTCCGTTTTATCCTCCTCAACACTATCGCCGGTGACCCATCCTCCGTCAACACTATCATGGGCGGGTGACTTATCCCCGCCACACTATCATGTGACCCATCATCCGTCCAACACTATCCCGGGTTGACCCATCCTCCATCCAACACTATCTGGGTGACCCATCCTCCGTTCCCAACACTATCATGTGGGTGACCTATCCTCCGTCAACACTATCCGTCATGGGTGCTCCTCCGTCATGGGTGACCCATACCTGCCGTTGACCCTCCTCCGTCCAACATATCATGGGTACTTATCTTTGCCCACCCTATCATGGGTGGATTCATCCTCCGTTCCAACACTATCTGGGTGACCCATCCTCCCGTTCAACACTATCCTTGGGTGACCCATCCTCCTCCAACACTATCATGGGTGACCCATCCTCCGTCCAAGCACTATCAAGGGTGACCCATCCTCCGGTTCAAACTATCGAGGGGCCCATCCTCCGTCCAACACTATCATGGGTGACCCATCCTCCATCCAACACTATCATGGGAGACCCATCCTCCGTCCAACACTGTCATGGGTGACCCATCCTCCGTCCAACACTATCATGGGTGACCCATCCTCCGTCCAACACTATAATGGGTGACCCATCCTCCATCCAACACTATCATGGGTGACCCATCCTCCGTCCAACACTATCATGGGTGACCCATCCTCCGTCCAGCACTATCATGGGTGACCCATCCTCCGTCCAACACTATCATGGGTGACCCATCCTCCGTCCAACACTATCATGGGTGACATCCTCCGTCCAACACTATCATGGGTGACCCATCCTCCGTCCAACACTATCATGGGTGACATCCTCCGTCCAACACTATCATGGGTGACCCATCTTCCGCCCACCACTATCATGGGTGACTCATCCTCCGTCCAACACTATCATGGGTGACCCATCCTCCGTCCAACACTATCATGGGTGACCCATCCTCCGTGCAACACTATCATGGGCGACCCATCCTTCGTCCAACACTATCATGGGTGACCCATCCTCCGTCCAACACTATCATGGGTGACCCATCCTCCGTCCAACACTATCATGGGTGACCCATCCTCCATCCAACACTATCATGGGTGACCCATCCTCCTCCAACACTATCATGGGTGACTCATCCTCCGTCCAGCACTATCATGGGTGACCCATCCTCCGTCCAACACTATCATGGGTGACCCATCCTCCGCCCAACACTATCATGGGTGACCCATCCTCCGTCCAACACTATCATGGGTGACCCATCCTCCGTCCAACACTATCATGGGTGACCCATCCTCCGTCCAACACTATCATGGGTTACATCCTCCGTCCAACACTATCATGGGTGACTCATCCTCCGTCCAACACTATCATGGGTGACCCATTCTTCGTCCAGCAGTATCATGGGTGACCCATCCTCCGTCCAACAGTATCATGGGTGACCCATCCTCCGTGCAAGACTATCATGGGCGACCCATCCTTCGTCCAACACTATCATGGGTGACCCATCCTCCGTCCAACACTATCACGGTGATCCCATCTCGTCCAACACTATCATGGGTGATCCATCCTCCATCCAACACTCAATGCGGGTGACCCATCCTCCTCCAACACTATTATGGGTGACTCATCCTCCGTCCAGCACTATCATGGGTTACCCCATCCTCGGGTCCAACACTATCATGGTGACCCATCCTCCGTCCAACACTCATATGCGGTGACGACCTATCCTCCGTCCAACGCTATCATGGGTGACCCATCCTCCGTCCAACACTATCATGGGTGACCTATCCTCCGTCCAACACTATCATGGGTGACCCATCCTCCGTCCAACACTATCATGGGTGACCCATCCTCCGTCCAACACTATCATGGGTGACTTATCTTCCGCCCACCACTATCATGGGTGATTCATCCTCCGTCCAACACTATCATGGGTGACCCATCCTCCGTTCAGCACTATCATGGGTGACCCATCCTCCGTCCAACACTATCATGGGTGACCCATCCTCCGCCCAACACTGTCATGGGTGACCCATCCTCCGTCCAACACTATCATGGGTGACCCATCCTCCGTCCAACACTATCATGGGTGACCCATCCTCCGCCCAACACTATCATGGGTGACCCATCCTCCGTCCAACACTATCATGGGTGACCCATCCTCCGTCCAACACTATCATGGGTGATCCATCCTCCGTCCAACACTATCATGGGTGACCCATCCTCCGTCCAGCACTATCATGGGTGACCCATCTTCAGCCTACCACTATAATGGGTGACCCATCCTCCGCCCACCACTATCATGGGTGACCCATCCTCCGTCCAACACTATCATGGGTGACTCATCCTCCGTCCAACACTATCATGGATGACCCATCCTCCGTCCAACACTATCATGGATGACCCATCCTCCGTCCAACACTATCATGGGTGACCCATCCTCCGTCCAACACTATCATGGGTGACCCATCCTCCGTCCAACACTATCATGGGTGACCCATCCTCCGTCCAACACTATCATGGGTGACCCATCCTCCGTCCAACACTATCATGGGTGACCCATCATCCGTCCACCACTATCATGGGTGACCCATCCTCCGTCCAACACTATCATGGGTGACCCATCCTCCGTCCATCACTATCATGGGTGACCCATCATCAGTCCATCACTATCATGGGTGACCCATCCTCCGTCCACCACTATCATGGGTGACTCATCCTCCGTCCACCACTATCATGGGTGACCCATCATCCGTCCACCACTATCATGGGTGACCCATCCTCCGTCCACCACTATCATGGGTGACCCATCCTCCGTCCAACACTATCATGGGTGACCCATCATCCGTCCACCACTATCATGGGAGAGCCATCATCCGTCCAGCACTATCATGGGTGACCCATCCTCCGTCCACCACTATCATGGGTGACCCATCATCCGTCCAACACTATCATGGGTGACCCATCCTCCGTCCAACACTATCATGGGTGACCCATCATCCGTCCAACACTATCATGGGTGACCCATCATCCGTTCAACACTATCATGGGTGACCCATCATCCGTCCTACACTATCATGGGTGACCCATCCTCCGTCCAACACTATCATGAGTGACCCATCCTCCGTCCAACACTATCATGGGTGACCCATCCTCCGTCCAACACTATCATGGGTGACCCATCCTCCGTCCAACACTATCATGGGTGACCCATCCTCCGTCCAACACTATCATGGGTGACCCATCCTCCGTCCACCACTATCGTGGGTGACCCATCGTCCGTCCAACACTATCATGGGAGACCCATCCTCCGTCCAACACTATCATGGGTGACCCATCCTCCGTCCACCACTATCGTGGGTGACCCATCGTCCGTCCAACACTATCATGGGTGACCCATCCTCCGTCCAACACTATCATGGGTGACCCATCCTCCGTCCAACACTATCATGGGAGACCCATCCTCCGTCCAACACTATCATGGGAGACCCATCCTCCGTCCAACACTATCATGGGTGACCCATCCTCCGTCCAACACTATCATGGGAGACCCATCCTCCGTCCAACACTATCATGGGAGACCCATCCTCCGTCCAACACTATCATGGGTGACCCATCCTCCGTCCAACACTATCATGGGTGACCCATCCTCCGTCCAACACTATCATGGGTGACCCATCCTCCGTCCAACACTATCATGGGAGACCCATCCTCCGTCCAACACTATCATGGGTGACCCATCCTCCTTCCAACACTATCATGGGTGACCCATCCTCCGTCCAACACTATCATGGGAGACCCATCCTCCGTCCAACACTATCATGGGTGACCCATCCTCCGTCCAACACTATCATGGGTGACCCATCCTCCGTCCAACACTATCATGGGTGACCCATCCTCCGTCCAACACTATCATGGGTGACCCATCCTCCGTCCAACACTATCATGGGTGACCCATCCTCTGTCCAACACTATCATGGGTGACCCATAATTAATTACACTTGACCCACATCTGTAAAACCGTTAAATAAATTTCTTTCACCACTTCCCACCTTAGAAATACAAGCATTAAAAATATAATTTCAATTGGAAGTGTGCCAAAAGCCAGGCACACCATGTGAATTCATCTGGCACTGGCTCTCTCAAGCCAATTTAACTCAGGCATTGAAATGACGAATGTGCTGCTCACTGGAATTTGCTGCCTACCATTAAGGGGTAACTAAGCTCTTATGATTTCAATTACACTCTCCACCTGGCCCAGCAGGTGAATTTAATTAATGTTAAGTATTAAATGACCTCTAAAATCTTTATCATTTATAGCGAATTTAAAAAATATATTTAATCCCTTCACTGGTGGGTTACAGTTCTTGCATACTGAGACGAGGTTTTGCTTGAAAGAAGTGGAGTTAAGTTCAAACTCCTCGGCTCAAACATTACGTGCATGTGTCAGGCAAGTCTGGAGGTGCACTCTAAGTCCTGGTCCAGAAGTGTGCAGTGTCAGGGTGGCCTTCATTCATGAGGGAAGAAGACAGTCTTAATGCAAGATCATTGGTGTAAAAATGCAGTCTAAAAAGAAGACCCAAGACTAAGCATACATTTCGGTCTCATCACAAAACCAGATGTAGGAATACAGATGTGTCTGGCTGTAGCATGTGCCTTACCTGGGGGTTGTATATCCAGAGAGGCGTCTCGTTGGACATACACAGCTCACCACCGAAGACAACGAGTCTGTCACCAGCCTTGACCATGGTGTGCTGCTGCAGGGACGGCGGCCTCGACCCCGTGTCCTCGCGAACCTCTCGCCACACACGGTTCACTGGTGGAGGGGAGAGCAACCATGGTGTTTACGGCAGGACACACAGCAACACTAACGATAACACATGAAACACTGAAAACATCACAAGACGTTTCTCGTTAGCCATGAGAGAGAGAGTGTGTAACACTGGAAAATGGTGCAGAGTTAGCCAGAAAATGTTGCGTTGGTATACACACTTTACATATATATATCCACTGGAACTTACCTAGATCATAGATCCAGAAGTCCTTGAGTGGGAGGTTGCCGTGTCTGCCGCCTAGGAGGTAAACATTGGTGTGGTCAGTGCAGACAGCGTGCTTGTGGCGAGCACTGGGCACCTCCCCGCCTCCACAACCTCCCACTGACGACCACATCTCTCACTCTGTCATGGGAACAAAACTTATCATTAGCCAAGACTTGCAAAACACGGCTCATTCTCATCAGAGTAAGACACATCATTAGATAAATACCTCGAGTATTAATAACTAACACCCTGGGTATTTAACTAACACCCCGGGTATTAAATTAATGACCTGGGCATTAAAAGTGAATGTCATGGGTATTAAATTCCCAGGGAATTTAAAGTTAATACGATGGGTATTAGGTTAATACAATGGTATTAACACCCAGGCATCAAGTTAATACCCGCTATACAGCTTACATCTAAGTACTAAGTTAACGCTCTGTATATACCCACGTATTAATTTTCAGCAATGGCATTAATTCCAAGGTACTAAGTTAATACCCCTGGTATTAAGTTTACACGCTGGGTATTAACGTGTATTTATCTCAGTATACAAGTGTTGAGAGGTGTATATCTCTCAGTGTATATACACAGAAACATTAATACTTTCTTGAATGAAGGGAGAAAGAGAGAGAGAGAGAGAGAGAGAGAGAGAGAGAGAGAGAGAGAGAGAGAGAGAGAGAGAGAGAGGAGAGAGAGGAGAGAGAGAGAGAGAGAGAGAGAGAGAGAGAGAGAGAGAGAGAGAGAGAGAGAGAGAGAGAGAGAGAGAGTTCACCTCATTATAGAGCTCTTCATCCATGTAACTGAAGCTCCACTCCTCTTCCTTCGATCAAACCTACTACCTTCCAGTTTCCCAGGCGTAGAAGAAATAACAATAATAATAATAACAGTAATAATAACAACACCAGCTACAACACCAGTAATAAAATAATAATAATAATAATAATAATAATAATAATAATAATAATAATAATAATAATAACTGAGGCTGGTCAACTTTACCTGAGGAAGATTAAAGCTCTGGGGTGAAACTCTCTTCCTTTGAGGGTTTGATCCCTTAACTCCCTGACACACCCACTTCAACACTCTCTACGAGGGAGACAACAAGGGTTGGCCCTCCCTTTCTCCCTCCGCCTCCCCCCTTCCCTCCCTGTTTCCTTTCATCCACCCCTCTCTCCTGCACTATGTAACCATCACATGGAATAGGGCAGCAACACACTGCTGGTGTTTCTAAATCCTTTTCTTTGCCTCTTTTGATTTTTTTCATATCCGGTTCGTTAATGTCCTGTTTATGTCTGTTGATGCTTTGTTGAAATGTTGATGTGTAGAGCAGAGAAGGATATGATAATAAGAAAAGGGATGAGAAAAGTGTTGAAAAGGAAACAATGTTGAATATGCAACCAGAAGAAGAGAAGATTTAGTCTCTAGGAAGTAATTTACAGCTGTTGTGTTATTGTTGAAGGTTGATGAGTTGTATAAGTGGTGAGGTAGAGAGGAAGGTTGATGAGTTGTACAGGCAGGAAGGGCGAGAGGTAGTCTCTTGAACAGTTGTACATGTGGTGAGACATGACGCGGAGCCGTGTGAACAACCGAGCAGATTTTAGAGGAGTTAAGAGGTAACAATGAATAGTTAATAGGGTTAAAAGCCCATCCACTACACGATATTCATTAAGGGTGTATCTCACTTGCTCACCACTAACCACGAATAATTTAATCTCTAAAACAAGGAATAAAGTCTCGGCATATATACATTGAATACACATATACCTCTCTGTGTGTATTCACTGTGTATTCACGCTCGTGTTGGTTCAAAGAAACAAAACAAAAAAACATAAATATATTAAAATATTAGACAGAGTTTGGCCAAGGAGAAAACGCAAAGTTATTCATGACTGTTGTTTCATAAATATGCAAAATGGACAAAGTTTCTGAATACATTGTAAAGGCGTGAGAATTCTGGCAGCGGAGCGGCACTCAATCACGAGGTCATTATCTTGTAACCATTAGTCAGAGCTCGTTAAGGGTTACAGCAGTTATAGCAGTTTAATCCCATGGATGCTGCTCACACGAACACCTCCACTCTATTTTGCTTTTTTACTTTTTTTAGGTAATAAGAAGGATGGAAATGAGTGGAGAAGGAGGAAGGAATTGGGAAGGATAGAGCTAAGAGCAATGAGAACTGTTGTGAATAAACACGAAGAGGGAGCTAAGAAAGATTAGGTAACCTTCATCTTTGGGGTGAGTTGTAAGTGAGAATCTTTCGTCACACAGTGATGAGAAGGGCTCGATACGGCGTAAGCTACCAGTGGCCCTGTAAACCAAAATATTAAAGTACGGCGTAAGCTGCCAGAGGCCCTATAAACCACAACAATAAGATACGGTGTAAACTGTCAATAGCCCTTTAAATCACAAGATACGTCGTAAGCTGTCAGTTGCCCTTTAAACCAAAACAAGAAAATACAATGTAAGCTGTCAGTAGCACTTTAAACCACAAGAGAAGCTAGGGCGTAAGCTGATAGTTGCCCTTTAAACCACAACAAGAAGACAAACACGGCATACCTCTGTCTCTCGTTAAGTAGCCTCAAATTCCTCAATACTTCCTCGCCAGTAAGGACGAAATTTAATGCTAATGAACTATTTGTTTGTATAACCCGTCTCTTCTTGGATTACTTAAGAGTATTTTCCATTAAACACTTTAAAAACCGTAGACCTTCTACAATAAGAGACCAAGATCTACCATTCCATACAATAGGAGACCTTCACCATCCATCATTACCTATAACAAAAGACCCTTAAGACCCACCACTGACTACAACAAGACGCCTTGAAGACCGATCAATTCCCATAACAAGGGAATTTCCTAGCGTACCATTTCCCACAACAAGAGATTGTCATAGCCTACCATTCCCCACAACAAGAGACATGTATAGCCTACCATTCCCCCACAGCAAGAGCTGGCGTGGATTATAATATCCTCACCCATCACCAGTATGGTCCTGTGGCCGACGTTAATGATCTGATTAATGAGAAAGAGAGAGAATGCATCTAATTATCGCATATGCATATTACTTCATTAGTGTGTGTGTGTGTGTGTGTGTGTGTGTGTGTGTGTGTGTGTGTGTGTGTGTGTGTGTGTGTGTGTGTGTGTGTGTGTGTGTGTGTGTGTGTGTGTGTCTGTGTGTGTGTAATTGCTAGAGGTAGGGGAAAGTTAGGGAGAATTTTATGGCAAATCTTCCCAAAACTCAATTGTCATTACAAACTTCCTACCCCCTCCCCCCCAAAAAAAAATCAGAATCTCAGTAACGGAGAGCCACGTAAGTCTGAGCGCCCCATGGAGTATAGTATTTTGTAATTTATGCGACTATTACTTCTTATACGAGAGCACTTGGGACCAGATCTTGTTTTGTAATGTGAAAGGACGGCAGACACTGCAGCGGCAGCATCCACCCTGGGATATCTTGTTCTGTTTAAGCAAATGCATTTAGGAAGTTAGATTATCTACAAGATACATCTGTAATACAGCGAGTTAGCTTATACGAGATCACGTATAAAAAGTGAATAAATTCTATGCAATCACATACAACAGTGGTTTAACTTTAGAAAGATAAAACAGTTGGTTTACCTCTTAAAGATTACTTACAACAGTGACCTGGATTCTTCAAGTTTGTGACCTAGTGCATATACATACAATCCACTGTACGTGATCTAGTTCATATACATACAATCCACTGTACGTGACCTAGTTCATATACATACAATCCACTGTACGTGAACTAGTTCATATACATACAATCCACTGTACGTGATCTAGTTCATATACATACAATCCACTGTACGTGATCTAGTTCATATACATACAATCCACTGTACGTGATCTAGTTCATATACATACAATCCACTGTACGTGATCTAGTTCATATACATACAATCCACTGTACGTGAACTAGTTCATATACATACAATCCACTGTACGTGATCTAGTTCATATACATACAATCCACTGTACGTGAACTAGTTCATATACATACAATCCACTGTACGTGATCTAGTTCATATACATACAATCCACTGTACGTGAACTAGTTCATATACATACAATCCACTGTACGTGATCTAGTTCATATACATGCAATCCACTGTACGTGAACTAGTTCATATACATACAATCCACTGTACGTGATCTAGTTCATATACATACAATCCACTGTACGTGAACTAGTTCATATACATACAATCCACTGTACGTGATCTAGTTCATATACATACAATCCACTGTACGTGAACTAGTTCATATACATACAATCCACTGTACGTGATCTAGTTCATATACATACAATCCACTGTACGTGATCTAGTTCATATACATACAATCCACTGTACGTGATCTAGTTCATATACATACAATCCACTGTACGTGAACTAGTTCATATACATACAATCCACTGTACGTGATCTAGTTAAAAATTATATATCATACAATCTACTGTTAGTACATAACTTTCTATAAAATCTGATATAAAACATAGATTGCGTAAAAATACAACTTTCTCTTTCTGGCATCATTATGCTGGCACAGGAACTGGCATCCAGGGAGAAGTTCCAGAGAGTGGCGCTGAGGAGGCTTCGCCTCGGGTGCAGAATATAGCACCATCTTGGCACTCTCCCCTACACACTGACATATTGCTAATGTATGATGGAATTTACGTGGGGAGACGTGGAAGGTAGGGGTGTTGGAAATGAGGGTAGTGTTGAGGAACAGGAAGGTAGGGGTGTTGGAGATGAGGGTAGTGTTGAGGAATAGGAAGGTAGGGGTGTTGGAGATGAGGGTAGTGTTGAGGAACAGGAAGGTAGGGGTGTTGGAGGTGAGGGTAGTGTTGAGGAACAGGAAGGTAGGGGTGTTGGAGGTGAGGGTAGTGTTGAGGAACAGGAAGGTAGGGGTGTTGGAGGTGAGGGTAGTGTTGAGGAACAGGAAGGTAGGGGTGTTGGAGGTGAGGGTAGTGTTGAGGAACAGGAAGGTAGGGGTGTTGGAGGTGAGGGTAGTGTTGAGGAACAGGAAGGTAGGGGTGTTGGAGGTGAGGGTAGTGTTGAGGAACAGGAAGGTAGGGGTGTTGGAGGTGAGGGTAGTGTTGAGGAACAGGAAGGTAGGGGTGTTGGAGATGAGGGTAGTGTTGAGGAACAGGAAGGTAGGGTGTTGGAGATGAGGTGTTGAACAGGAAGGTAGGGTCGAGGAACAGGAGGGTAGGGGTGTTGGAGAACAGGGTAGGGGAAGAGGTAATGACAGCTAAGGAAGAAGTAAAATGGAAGACTAACTCGGGCGGAGATTATCTAAAGGACGAATGAACGAGGCAAGAAAATGGAAGAATTTAACAAGCCATAAGAACCTTCTTCTCTGAGCCAGAGAACTGAGCCAGAGAACTGAGCCAGAGAACTGAGCCAGAGAACTGAGCCAGAGAACTGAGCCAGAGAACTGAGCCAGAGAACTGAGCCAGAGAACTGAGCCAGAGAACTGAGCCAGAGAACTGAGCCAGAGAACTGAGCCAGAGAACTGAGCCAGAGAACTGAGCCAGAGAACTGAGCCAGAGAACTGAGCCAGAGAACTGAGCCAGAGAACTGAGCCAGAGAACTGAGCCAGAGAACTGAGCCACAGAACTGAGCCAGAGAACTGAGCCAGAGAACTGAGCCAGAGAACTGAGCCAGAGAACTGAGCCAGAGAACTGAGCCAGAGAACTGAGCCAGAGAACTGAGCCAGAGAACTGAGCCAGAGAACTGAGCCAGAGAACTGAGCCAGAGAACTGAGCCAGAGAACTGAGCCAGAGAACTGAGCCAGAGAACTGAGCCATAGCACAATAGAAGATAGAAACAAGTAAGGTGTGTATGATTTGTGTATATGTAGGAGGGCGCCAGAAGGGCCATAAAGTGTGAGTCTGGGATGACGAATTAAGTATAAAAAGTGATCTGGACAAGACCTCTACTTGTTTCAAAATTAGATGTGAAGGGCCTCCCGAAGGTCATGAGTTAGCAGAGCCACTCGAGAGGAACTAAGAAGCCGTGCCAAGAACAATGACTCGACCCCTGCAAAAATAACTAGGTGGATGGGTGGGAATGGTTGGTTCAGAGAAGGACCTGCTTAGTTTGGGCCAGTAGGCCTCCTGCAGTGTTCCTCTGTTTATATGTCCTTACGTGAGCACCTTGTGGAATGTACTGGGCGAGGAAGAACACGTAAAAATAGGATGTCAGAAGATGCCGAGAATCATCATCAAGTAGGAGACCTCTTGCCGGCTTCTGCTGTTTTACAAAAAGCAATATTAGCAGACGGTGGACCGAGCCTCCACCTCTCCAAATCATCAGTATTCATGTATCATTCCAGTTACACTGCTCTGAATGAGCCATAAGGATTCAGTGGACGGAGGATCAAGCCCCCACCAGTCCTTGAACTAAATGAGTAACTCACACCGGAATAACATCTCACATTCAAAACACATTAGAAAATATGCAAAATACGGCAACATAAACACAGCTTCCAATACCCAGACACAGATATAATACTGTTCAAGTATTTTCTGAATATATATGTATATATATATATATATATATATATATATATATATATATATATATATATATATATATATATATATATATATATATATATATATATATATATATGCAATAAGATCACAGTAAGCAGGTGATATCAAAATATGCAAAACAACCACTGTGAAATGATAGTGAAATTCCAAGTGTTTTCGTGACTTCTCACATTATCAAGGAACTATAAAAGCAGTACATCAAAGGAAGGCATATAAAAGGGTCGATATCACACCTCATCATCACATCCCACAACAAAGCAACACCTGACGCGCGACGACACCCGACTCATAAGAAAGGAGGAACACTGCAGCAGGCCAACAGCCCTGCTGCAGTGTTTGGGAGTTCAGGTTAACAGTAATCTAAAACCAAGACAACAGTGCACAAGTGTTCGTAATGAAGTGAACAGAATCCTTGGCTTTATATCAAGAAGGATAAATAATAGGAGTCCTCAGGTTGTTCTTCAACTCTATATGTCCTTGATTAGGCCTCATTTAGATTATGCTGCACAGTTTTGGTCACCGTATTATAGAATGAATAGAAATACTCTGGAAAACGTACAAAGAAGGATAACAAAGTTGATCCCATGTACCAGAAATCTTCCCTATGAGGATAGACTGAGAGCCCTGAATCTGCACTCTCTAGAAAGGCGTAGAATTTACAGGGGTTATGACTCAGGTGTATAAATGAAAAACAGAAATAAAGGGAATGTAAATAGCGTGCTAAAAATATCTAGCCAAGACAAGACTCGCAGTAATGGTTTTAAATTGGAAAAATTCAGATTCAGGAAGGATATAGGAAATCACTGGTTTAGTAATAGAGTTGTGGATGAATGGAACAAACTCCCGAGTACAGTTATAGAGGCTAAAACGTTAAGTTGTTTTAAAAATAGGTTAGATAAATCCATAAGTGGGTGTGGGTGGGTGCAAGTTGGACCTGACTAGCTTGTGCTACTAGGTCCGATGCCATGCTCCTTTCTTAAGTAAATGTGACCTGACCTGACAAGGTTGAGCCATTGGCTTAAGCCGGTAGGAGACTTGGACCTGCCTCACATGGGCCAGTAGGCCTGCTGCAGTGCTCCTTCTTTCTTATTCTCTTAATGGGGTGGTGGAAGAAAACACCGTCCACAGTTTAAAGAATAGATAGGGCAGGGGCCATCTTAACCTCACGGTTGTGTGAGGTTAAGATACAGGGCGGGGACACAAGACTCGACCCCCTGGTAACCAGAGATAGGAAAGAGCACAGGTGTGGAGCAGGGGTAATCCTGGAGTCAGCAGTGGAGATTGAAGACCCACACTCTCACCTGGCCAGGTAAGCTGATTATCTCCCCACCTGTCTCCCCTACACCCACATGCTCCCCCTCCCTCCCTCCCCACCACCACCACCAACAACAACAACCACAATCCTTCCACCACGACAATCCTTCCTCACCCTACCTACCACCACCACTGTCCCTTCTCACGACTATTACCACCCACCACTACCACCACCACCACCACCACCACCACCACCACCACCACCACCACCACCACCACCACCACCACCACCACCACCATCACCACCACCACCACCACCACCACCACCACCAACACCACCACCACCACCACCACCACCACCAACACCACCACCACCACCACCACCACCACCACCACCACCACCACCACCACCACCACCACCACCACCACCACCACCACCACCACCACCACCACCACCACCACCATCACCACCACCACCACCACCACCACCACCACCACCACCATCACCACCATCACCACCACCACCACCACCACCACAACCACCACCATCACCACCACCACCACCACTACCCTTCCCCATGACTACTGTCACCAGCCCTGTACACCATGATCACCACCAACAATCACCACTCTCCCTCCCCACCACCACTACACACTCAACCCACCACTACCACCACCACCACCACTACCACCACTAACAACAACTACTAACCCCCCACCACACACGTCAGATTTAACTCCTCTGTCTAATGCAAAAAATAACTAACAAAAATGTGTCTTCCAAAAAAGTTTAAAATATATGTATTGGAAGAACTGTGAATGAAAAAATATATTATTTTTTGGACCAAAATTCAAAGTTGTTTTTAAAATATAAAAATTATAAACTGGTGGAAAAAAGAGGAGAAAAAAATGAGGTAGAGAGGGGAATAAGAGGAGAGAGGAAGAGAGGGGAAGAGAGGGGAAAAGAGAGGAAGAGTAAGGAAGAAAGAGGAAGGGAGAGGAAGAGAGGGGGGAAAAGAGAGGAAGAGAGGGGAGGAGAGAGGAAGAGAGAGAGGGGAAGGGAGACGAAGAGAGGGGAACGGAAAGGGAAATGAAGATGGAATAGGAATAGGGAAGGGAAAATAAGACTAAGTGACCAAGAAAATACAGACGTGTGTGTGTGTGTGTGTGTGTGTATGTGTGTGTGTGTGTGTGTGTGTGTGGTAATAATATATAATGTAATAATAATGTGTGTGTGTGTAATGTAATGTGTGTGTGTGTGTGTGTGTGTGTGTGTGTGTAATAATGTGTGTAATGTAATGTGTGTATGTGTGTGTGTAATAATAATAATATGTAATAATAATAATAATGTAATATAATAATAATAATGTGTAATATATAATAATAATAATATATAATATGTATGTATAATATGTATGTGTGTGTGTAATGTGTGTATGTGTGTGTGTGTGTGTGTGTGTGTGTGTGTGTGTGTGTGTGTATGTGTGTGTGTGTGTTTAAAGAATACTAAGAGGATACAAACAAACGAGAGCTTTCGTGTATATCAGCACATCTTCAGAGGAGCAATATAGTTTCCACGAAGATATCTCTGTAAGTGAACGAGAAGTATGAGAAAATAACCTTGTTATTCTCTTATAATTTCCACTACGGTAGTATTTTTTATCGTTTTTGTTTCGTTTTATTACGATATATTCGCTTGAATTCGTAGAGGCGAATATATCGTATATGTGTTATTATGCAAATGAGTTATTATTTAAGTTTTCTATTATATAAATTAGACAGAGACAGTGTCTCTCTCCTGCGTCATGGTAACTGCGTCACTCCTGCGTCATGGTGACTGCGTCACTCCTGCGTCATGGTAACTGCGTCACTCCTGCGTCATGGTGACTGCGTCACTCCTGCGTCATGGTAACTGCGTCACTTCTGCGTCATAGTCACTCATACTGACAGGGGTAGCTGGTCACCCACACTAAGAGGGATTGCTGGTCACCCATACTAAGAGGGGTAGCTGGTCACACACACTAAGATGGGTAGCTGGTCACCAACGCTAAGATGGGTAGCTGGTCACACACACTAAGAGGGGTAGCTGGTTACACACACTAAGAGGGGTAGCTGGTCACCCACACTAAGAAGGGTAGCTGGTCACCCACACTAAGAGGGGTAGCTGGTCACACACACACTAAGAGGGGTAGATGGTCACACACACTAAGAGGGATAGCTGGTCACCCACACTAAGAAGGGTAGCTGGTCACACACACATTAAGAGGGGTAGCTGGTCACCCACACTAAGAGGGATGGCTGGCTACCCCCAGACAGCAAACTACTCATGGTAAAAACACTCCTCCCGCTCCATCTTAAACTCCCTGCTCTGCCCTGTCTTTCTGCTGCCCTCAAGACGATATATCAAACACACTGGTATTAGCAATCAGCTTTCTGTTTGCCCTGCAAACATCTCTCTCAGCGCTCGGCGTTCCACCAGTAAAACTCTTCCGAAATTGGATAGCTGGACTCTCCCCGTCCTCTCTGTACTCAGCGTAGACTAGCTCTCTCTCTCTCTCTCTCTCTCTCTCTCTCAGAGAGATAACAGCACTAGGAGCCAGTTCCAGCAATTTGCATTTACCAAGCAGCGATAATCCAGCCTGTGTCACCACCCGTCTTATCGCTGGCAGAAGCCAAACATAGTCTGGTCAATACGACCACACACCCACACACACACACACACACACACACCCACACACACACACACACACACACACACACACACACACACACACACACACACACACACACACACACACACACACACACACACACACACACACACACACACACACACACTGGAGAGTGATATAGTGGAGACAGGATTCATACATAGCTTTAAGAAGAGGAGCGATAAAGCTCCTGAAGCAGAGAGAGTGTGGACATAGCAGCGAGCAGTGAAGAGGCGGGGCCAGGAGCTATAAATCGACTCCTGCAACCACAATTAGCTGAGTACACACATACTGCCAAACACTCCACCAATTATCCCTTCCACCTCACCAACTAACTTATTAAACAATTATCGTGCAGTTATATGTATTTTAAGTATTAAATGTCTTCAAAGAGACATTCTTCTCATTAATAACGCTAATACATAGACCACACACAAAAATATACGTAAGTGAAAACTGGAGTGCAACCTCCGAAGACTTTATTTGAAGGTGTCTGAGGCCAGACCTGACGCTGGTGCTGTTAAGTGAGCAGCACTGAGCCAGGGAGAGTCACACCACCCGACGCTGGTGCTGTTAAGTGAGCAGCACTGAGCCAGGGAGAGTCACACCACCCGACGCTGGTGCTGTTAAGTGAGCAGCACTGAGCCAGGGAGAGTCACACCACCCGACGCTGGTGCTGTTAAGTGAGCAGCACTGAGCCAGGGAGAGTCACACCACCCAACGCTGGTGCTGTTAAGTGAGCAGCACTGAGCCAGGGAGAGTCACACCACCCGACGCTGGTGCTGTTAAGTGAGCAGCACTGAGCCAGGGAGAGTCACACCACCCGACGCTGGTGCTGTTAAGTGAGCAGCACTGAGCCAGGGAGAGTCACACCACCCGACGCTGGTGCTGTTAAGTGAGCAGCACTGAGCCAGGGAGAGTCACACCACCCGACGCTGGTGCTGTTAAGTGAGCAGCACTGAGCCAGGGAGAGTCACACCACCCGACGCTGGTGCTGTTAAGTGAGCAGCACTGAGCCAGGGAGAGTCACACCACCCGACGCTGGTGCTGTTAAGTGAGCAGCACTGAGCCAGGGAGAGTCACACCACCTGACGTTGGTGCTGTTAAGTGCGCAGCACTCAGCCAGGGAGAGTCACACCACCCGACGCTGGTGCTGTTAAGTGCGCAGCACTCAGCCAGGGAGAGTCACACCACCCGACGCTGGTGCTGTTAAGTGAGCAGCACTGAGCCAGGGAGAGTCACACCACCCGACGCTGGTGCTGTTAAGTGAGCAGCACTGAGCCAGGGAGAGTCACATCACTCTACTCTGCACAGTCTTAACAAAACTAGCTAGCAGCAGTCAAGTCATTTACTTCAAGTCGTCCTAGACAGAAATGACTTAACTTTCCTAGCAGCACCTCCACGATTAAAGGTTGCGAATAAGTTTAAGTAACGATGGTATGGTCTGTCCTCGGTCCCAAGACCACCAGTGGTCCCCTGGGGAAGCGCTGAGGTGGAGGTTCAACAGCCCCTCGTTCCCAAGACCACCAGTGGCCCCCTGGGGAAGCGCTGAGGTGGAGGTTCAACAGCCCCTCGGTCCCAAGACCACCAGTGGTCCCCTGGGGAAGCGCTCAGTTGGAGGTTCAACAGCCCCTCGGTCCCAAGACCACCAGTGGTCCCCTGGGGAAGCGCTGAGGTGGAGGTTCAACAGCCCCTCGGTCCCAAGACCACCAGTGGTCCCCTGGGGAAGCGCTGAGGTGGAGGTTCAACAGCCCCTCGGTCCCAAGACCACCAGTGGTCCCCTGGGGAAGCGCTGAGGTGGAGGTTCAACAGCCCCTCGGTCCCAAGACCACCAGTGGTCCCCTGGGGAAGCGCTGAGGTGGAGGTTCAACAGCCCCTCGGTCCCAAGACCACCAGTGGTTCCCTGGAGAAGCGCTCAGTTGGAGGTTCAACAGCCCCTTAGAACACAATATTTGTGGATAATATATATCTTCACAAGAGAGTTGGGAGTTCTGGCAGTGAGGGGTAATGTTCTGTGTTCCATGATCATACCAGCTACCATTGTTATTATTATTATTATTATTATTATTATTATTATTATTATTATTATTATTATTATTATTATTATTATTATTATTATTATTATTATTATTATTATTATTATTATTATTATTATTATTGCTATTATTATTATTATTATTATTATTATTATTATTATTATTATTATTATTATTATTATTATTATTATTATTATTATTATTATTATTATTATTATTATTATTATTATTATTATTATTATTATTAAAGTTGGTTAGCGCTTCTCTCACTTATATTTCACAATATTTAGATAAAACTCTGCTTCAGCGTAGCCGGCACTGTAGCCTCACTAATTAATTCAGAGCATATCTGCATGTAAAAGCTTTGTGTAAACTTAATATGATATTCATTGAAGCTTTGGAGCTTGTGTGTGTGTGTGTGTGTGTGTGTGTGTGTGTGTGTGTGTGTGTGTGTGTGTGTGTGTGTGTGTGTGTGTGTGTGTGTGTGTGTGTGTGTGTGTGTGTGTGTGTGTGTGTGTGTGTGTGTGTGTGTGTGTGTGTGTGTGTGTGTGTGTGTGTGTGTGTGTGTGTGTGTGTGTGTGTGTGTGTGTGTGTGTGTGTGTGCCCGGCTATGATCTCGCTTATTTCGAAAGATGTATGGAGACCTTTGTTTATATATGTTTCAAAAGATGCATGGACACCCTTGTTTACGTGTTTCAAAAGATGCATGGACGCCCTTGTTTACGTGTTTCAAAAGATGCGTGGAAGCCCTTGTTTACGTGTTTCAAAAGATGCATGGACGCCCTTGTTTACGTGTTTCAAAAGATGCATGGACACCCTTGTTTACGTATGTTTCAAAAGATGCATGGACACCCTTGTCTACGTGTGTTTCAAAAGATGCATGGACACCCTTGTTTACGTGTTTCAAAAGATGCATGGACACCCTTGTTTACGTGTTTCAAAAGATGCATGGACACCCTTGTTTACGTGTTTCAAAAGATGCATGGACGCCCTTGTTTACGTGTTTCAAAAGATTCATGGACACCTTTGTTTACGTGTTTCAAAAGATGCATGGACACCCTTGTTTACGTGTTTCAAAAGATGCATGGACACCCTTGTTTACGTGTTTCAAAAGATGCATGGACGCCCTTGTTTACGTGTTTCAAAAGATGCATGGACGCCCTTGTTTACGTGTTGCAAAAGATGCATGGACACCCTTGTTTACGTGTTTCATAAGATGCATGGACACCCTTGTGTACGTGTTTCATAAGATGCATGGACGCCCTTGTTTACGTGTTTCAAAAGATGCATGGACGCCCTTGTTTACGTGTTTCAAAAGATGCATGGACACCCTTGTTTACGTGTTTCAAAAGATGCATGGACACCCTTGTTTACGTGTTTCAAAAGATGCATGGACGCCCTTGTTTACGTGTTTCAAAAGATGCATGGACACCCTTGTTTACGTGTTTCAAAAGATGCATGGACGCCCTTGTTTACGTGTTTCAAAAGATGCATGGACGCCCTTGTTTACGTGTTTCAAAAGATGCATGGACGCCCTTGTTTACGTGTTTCAAAAGATGCATGGACACCCTTGTTTACGTGTTTCAAAAGATGCATGGACACCCTTGTTTACGTGTTTCAAAAGATGCATGGACACCCTTGTTTACGTGTTTCAAAAGATGCATGGACACCCTTGTTTACGTGTTTCAAAAGATGCATGGACACCCTTGTTTACGTGTTTCAAAAGATGCATGGACACCCTTGTTTACGTGTTTCAAAAGATGCATGGACACCCTTGTTTACGTGTTTCAAAAGATGCATGGACACCCTTGTTTACGTGTTTCAAAAGATGCATGGACACGCATAATACAACAAAAGCGCAATACCTCGGTATCTTTATCATAAAGACGTTTCGCTGACCAATGTTTTTTTTTTTTCAATTCAATAGAAATTTTGGGGAAGAGAATCACAAATACAATATAATTAGATATTCTTGACAACGTTTTTGCCGTTTTGACTTGAAAAAGTGACCTAAAAAAGAGGACCAAAGCATGGGCGAAATGCTGTGAGTAAAAGATCTCATTATACTGTATTTGTGTCTCCGTCTCCACCGTGTCAGTACTTTACACTAGGTCGTGTGTGAACTAAGACTGTGAAGAGGCCAGTGAAGAGGCGGAGCCAGTAGCTGTGACTCGACCCCTGCAACCACAACTAGGTGAGTGCAACTAGGGGAGTATAGTGCTGTTTGACGTCCAGATAAAAGCCCACTGATTACTGACACAGTAACCTTTCTCCATGCCTGGCTTGTCTTAGCGAGATGTTCTCGCCAGGTGTCCTGTAGCTCGATTGGTAGCGCACCCAGCACACACACACTGAGATCCGTGGTTCGATCCTCGGTACGGGTGGAAACATTAGGACGTATTTACTTAAGACACCTGCTGTCCATGTTCACCTATCAGTAAAACAGGTACCAGGGTGTTAGTCGCATCCTGAGGACCAAGTTGACCTAATGTGCGCGAAATGCTCAGCATAACAAGCGACTTTCTATATAGTAGTATGTCATTGATGTCAGCTATGGTCTGTGTACGTTGTACATGTACTTGCAGAAGTTGAAGATTGAGACACTTATGCAGGATATGGGAATCTTTATTCAGGAAACGTTTCGCCACACAGTGGCTTCATCAGTCCAATACAAAGAGGAAGAACATTAAAATGGTATAAAATACCGAGAGATTGTTAGGTAAGACACATATGCAACAGTTAGGTATCTTTATTTCGAAACGTTTCGCCTACACAGTAGGCTTCTTCAGTCGAGTACAGAAGAGTTGATAGAAGCATAAGAAACTTGAAGATGATGTAATCAGTCCATCACCCTTAAAGTTTTGAGGTGGTCAGTCCCTCAGTCTGGAGAAGAGCATTGTTCCGTTGTCTGAAACAATATGAAGTTGAAGTGACAGAATGGGGCCTTATATAGTGCCAGGAGGTGAGACGTAGGTTGCTTTGGGAGGGCAGGTCCCTCTCAAACCCAGCCGTTCTCACTAGTAGAGGTTGTCGAAGTTGATGGTCTGTACCAAGATACCCTTGTGTTGCAGTGTCTGACAGAATGAACATTAAAATGGTATAAAATACCGACAGATTGTTAGGTAAGACACAAAGAGGAAGGCGTAAGGAGAGGAGGAGAATGAGGTAATCAGTCCCTCAACCTGGAGTCGATGTGTTCAGTCCATCAATCTTGTAGAATGAAGCCACTGTGTGGCGAAACGTTTCCTGAATAAAGATTCCCATATGCTGCATAAGTGTCTCAATCTTCAACTTGTCGGTTTTTCAAACCATTCATCACACACACTTGCAGAAGTAGATTATTATTGTTATTATTATTATTATTATTATTATTATTATTATTATTATTATTATTATTATTATTATTATTATTATTATTATTATTATTATTATTTTTATTATTATTATTATTATTATTATTATTATTATTATTATTATTATTATTATTATTATTATTATTATTATTATTATTATTATTATTATTATTATTATTATTATTATTATTATTATTATTATTATTATCACTATTATTATTATTATTATTATTATTATTATTATTATTATTATTATTATTATTATCACTATTATTATTATCACTATTATTATTATTATTATTATTATTATTATTATTATTATTATTTTTATTATTTACGAACAAGACTTGTTTGGGATGCAAAGATAGCTTGTCTTACATATGGTAATCTTACTTTTCATATATATTGCAAAAGATGCATGACATACGATGTTGAAAATGATATAAAACACTGACAACATGATTAAACACATGTGCAACAGTTGGGTATCTTTACTGATGAAACGTTTCGCCTACGTAGCAGGCTTCTTCAGTCAAACACAGAGGCAGCTGGTGTAGATGATGTAATCAGTCCATCAGCATTGGAGAATATGGTACTTGAGACGGACTGACCCTATCATCTTCACTTCGCTGCTACTTCTGCTGCCTCTGTACCTGACTGAAGACGGCTACTGTCTAGGTGAAACATCTCAACAACAAAGACACCCAACTGTTGCACATGTGTCGTACGCATCAACATGACAAATAATCAGATGATAAAATAGAAGAGGGAAGAACGAACCAAGTTACTCCAACCAGTCTAGCATAGGCCAGTAGGCCTGCTGGCGGGCTTCACCTTCTCACAATCTTATATCAACAGCAGCATAGCAAATTCTTTGCCCTTATTTCGAGAAATGCTTGCCTACCCTTGATTATGTTTACTCTACATAATTAACTTCTAGAACTTCCATGAGATCTGTAAACAAGACTTAAGACGTCTGCTGTTTTTTTCAGAAACGTACCAGACATTTTAAGAGAGAAAATCCATTTTGCACTCACGCTGTCTTCAGGTTGACGATTCTCTGTTCAGCCTAATGATACCTTCTTCTGGTTGCAGTACTGACGGAAACAGTGAGATGTTCTAGTTTGGTTGCACGCAACCTCTGGTAGCACACAACCCCTACTAGCACACAACTCCTGCTAGCACACAACCCTTGGTAGCACACAAGCCCTGCTTACACACAACCCTTGGTAGCACACAACCTCTGCTAGCACGCAAACTCTGGTAGCACACATCCCCTGGTGGTACACATCTGCTAGCACATAACCCCTACTAGCACACAACCCCCTGAAAGCATGCAAACTCTGGTAGTACACAACCCCTGGTAGTACACAACCCCTGGTAGTACACAACCCCTTGTAGAACACAACCCAAGGTAGAACACAACCCCTGCTAGCACACAACCCCTACTAGCACACAACCCCTGCTAGCACATAACCCCTACTAGCACACAACCCCTGCTAGCACACAACCCCTACTAGTACACAACCCCTGCTAGCACGCAAACTCTGGTAGCACGCAACCCCTGGTAGTACACAACCCCTGCTAGCACACAATCCCTACTAGCACACAACCCCTGCTAGCACACAACCCCTGCTAGCACACAACCCATGCTAGCACACAACCCCTGCTAGCACAGAACCACTAGTAGTACACAACCCCTGCTAGCACACAACCCCTGCTAGCACACAACCCCTCCTAGCACACAGCCCCTACTAGCACACAACCCCTGCTAGAACACAACCCATGCTACCACACAACACCTGGTAGCACACAACAGCTGCTAGCAAGCAAACTCTGGTAGCACACAACCCCTGCTAACACACAACACCTGGTAGCACACAAACCCTGCTAGCACACAACCCCTGCTAGCACGCAAACTCTGGTAGCACACATCCCCTGCTAGCACAAAACCCCTTGTAGCACACAACTCCTGCTAGCACACAACAATTGCTAGCACACAACCCCTACTAGCACACAACCCCTGCTACACAACCCATGCTAGCACACAACCCCTACTAGCACACAACCCCTACTAGCACACAACCCCTACTAGCACACAACTCCTGCTAGCACACAACACCTGCTAGCACACAACCCCTACTACCACACAACCTGTGCAACACAACCCCTGGTAGCACACAACCCCTGCTCGCACACAACCCCTGCTAGCACACAACCCTACTAGCACACAACCCTGATAGCACACAACACCTACTCGGACACAACTCCTGCTAGCACACAACCCCTACTAGCACACACCTTTACCAGCACACAACCCCTGCTAGCACGCAACCCCTGCTAGCCCACAACCCCTGCTACCACACAACCCCTGCTAGCACACAACCCTTGCTAGCACACAACCAGTGCTAGCACACAACCCCTACTAGCGCACAACCCCTGCCAGCACACAACCCATGCTACCACACACCCCTACTAGCACACAACCCCTGCCAGCACACAATCCCTGCTAGCACACAACCCTGCTAGCACACAACCTTTGCTAGTACGCAACCCCTGCTAGCACACAAATCCTGCTAGCACACAATTTCTGCTACCACACAACCCCTGATAGCACACAACCAATGCTAGCACACAACCCCTGCTAGCACACAACCCCTGCTAGCACATAACCCCTACTAGCACGCAACCCCTGCTAGAACGCAACCCCTACTAGCACGCAACCCCTGCTAGCACACAACCCCAGCTAGCACACAACCCCTGGTAACACACAACCTCTTCTACCACGCAACCCGTGCTAGCACAGAACCCCTGCTAGCACAGAACCCATGCTAGCACGCAACCCCTGCTAGTACACAACTTCTGCTAGCACACAACCCCTGCTAGCACACAACCCCTGCTAGAACAAAACCAATACTAGGACACAACCCCTGCTAGCACACAACCCTTACTAGCACACACCCTTCCTAGCACAAAATCCCTGCTAGCACAGAACCCCTGCTACCACACACCCCTACTAGCACACAACCCCTGCTAGCACAACCCCTCCTAGCACACATCCCCTGCTAACACACAACCCCTGCTACCACGCAACGCCTGCAAGCACACAACCCCTGCTAGCACACAATTCCTGATAGCAAACAACCCCTGCTAGCACACAACCCCCTGCTATCACACAACCCCTGCTAGCATACAACCCATGCTAGCACACAACCCCTGCTCTCACACAACCCCTACTAGCACACAACCACTGCTAGCACACAACCCCTGCTAGCACACAACCCCTGCTAAGACACAACCTCTGCTAGCATGCAACCCCTGCTAGCACACAACCCCTGGTAGTACACAACCCCTGCTAGCACACAACCCGTGGTTGCACGCAACCCTGCAAGAACATAACCCTTGCTAGCACACAACCCCTGCTAGCCCAGAACCCCTGCTAGCACAGAACCCCTGCCAGCACAGAACCCCTGCTAGCACGCAACCCATGCTAGTACACAACCCCTGCTAGCGCACAACCCCTGTTAACACAAAAATTCTGCTAGCACGCAACCCCTGCTAGCACACAACCCCTGGTAGTACACAACCCTGCTAGCACACAACCCGTGCTAGCACAAAACCCCTGCTAGCACACAACCCCTGCGAGCACACAATTCCTGCTAGCACACAACCAATGCTAGCACACAACCCCTGCTAGCACACAACCCCTACTAGCACACAACTCCTGCTAGCACAAAACACCTGCTAGCACACAACCCCTACTACCACACAACCTGTGCAACACAACCCCTGGTAGCACACAACCCATGCTAGCACACAACCCCTGCTAGCACACAACCCTACTAGCACACAACCCTGATAGCACACAACACCTACTCGGACACAACTCCTGCTAGCACACAACCCCTACTAGCACACACCCCTACCAGCACACAACCCCTGCTAGCACGCAACCCCTGCTAGCCCACAACCCCTGCTAGCACACAACCCCTGCTAGCACACAACCCTTGCTAGCACATAACAAATGCTAGCACACAACCCCTACTAGGACACAACCCCTGCTAGCACAAAACCTCTACTAGCACACACCCCTACTAGCACACAACCCCTGCCAGCACACAACCCATGCTACCACACACCCCTACTAGCACACAACCCCTGCCAGCACACAATCCCTGCTAGCACACAACCCTGCTAGCACACAACCTTTGCTAGTACGCAACCCCTGCTAGCACACAACCCCTGCTAGCACACAATTTCTGCTAGCAGACAACCCCTGATAGCACACAACCAATGCTAGCACACAACCCCTGCTAGCACACAACCCCTGCTAGCACATAACCACTACTAGCACGCAACCCCCGCTAGCATGCAACCCCTACTAGCACGCAACCCCTGCAAGCACACAACCCCAGCTAGCACACAACCGCTGTTAACACACAACCTCTTCTACCACGCAACCCCTGCTAGCACAGAACCCCTGCTAGCACAGAACCCATGCTAGCACGCAACCCCTGCTAGTACACAACTTCTGCTAGCACACAACCCCTGCTAGCACAAAACCCCTACCTGGACACAACCCCTGCTAGCACACAACCCTTACTAGCACACACCCTTCCTAGCACAAAACCCCTGCTAGCACAGAACCCCTGCTACCACACACCCCTACTTGCACACAACCCCTGCTAGCACAACCCCTGCTAGCACACAACCCCTGCTAAAACACAACCCCTGCTAGCACGCAACGCCTGCTAGCACACAACCCCTGCTAGCACACAATTCCTGATAGCAAACAACCCCTGCTAGCACACAACCCCCTGCTATCACACAACCCCTGCTAGCATACAACCCATGCTAGCACACAACCCCTGCTCTCACACAACCCCTACTAGCATACAACCACTGCTAGCACACAACCCCTATTAGCACACAACCCCTGCTAAGACACAACCTCTGCTAGCACGCAAACCCTGCTAGCACACAACCCCGGGTAGTATAAAACCCCTGCTAGCACACAACCCATGCTTGCACACAACCCCTGCTAGCACACAACCCCTGCTAGCACACACACCCTGCTAGCACACAACCCCTGCTAGCACACAACCTCTGCTAGCACACAACCCCTCCTTGCACACAACCCCTGATAGCACACAACCCCTGCTAGCACACGACCCCTGCTAGCACACAATACCTGCTAGCACACAACCGCTACTAGCACACAACCCCTAATTGCACACAACCCCTGATAGCACACAACCCCTGCTAGCACACAACCCCTGCTAGCACACAACCCCTGCTAGCACACAACCCCTGCTAGCACACAACCCCTGCTAGCACACAACCCCTGCTAGCACACAACCCCTGCTAGCACACAACCCCTGCTAGCACACAACCCTTGCTAGCACACAACCCCTGCTAGCACACAACCCCTGCTAGCACACAACCCCTGCTACCACGCAACCCCTGCTAGCACACAACCCCTGCTAGAACACAGCCCCTGCTATCACACAACATCTGCTAGCACAGAACCCCTGCTAGCACAGAACCCCTGCTAGCACACAACCCCTGCTAGCACACAACCCCTGCTAGCACACAACCCCTGCTAGCACACAACCCCTGCTAGCACACAACCCCTGCTAGCACACAACCCCTGCTAGCACACAACCCCTGCTAGCACACAACCCCTGCTAGCACACAACCCCTGCTAGCACACAACCCCTGCTAGCACACAACCCCTGCTAGCACACAACCCCTGCTAGCACACAACCCCTGCTAGCACGCAACCCCTGCTAGCACACAACCCCTGCTAGCACACAACCCCTGCTAGCACACAACCGCTACTGGCACACAACCCCTGCTAGCACACAACCCCTGCTAGCACACAACCCATGCTAGCACACAACCCCTGCTAGCACACAACCCCTGCTAGCATACAACTCCTGCTAGCACACAACCCCTGCTAGCACACAACCCGTTTTAACACACAACCCCTGCTAGCACACAACTCCTGCTAGCATACAACTCCTGCTAGCACACAACCCATGCTAGCACACAACCCCTGCTAGCACACAACCCCTGCTAGCACACAACCCCTGCTAGCACACAACCCCTGCTAGCACACAACCCATGCTAGCACACAACCCCTGCTAGCACACAACCCCTGCTAGCACACAACCCCTGCTAGCACACAACCCCTGCTAGCACACAACCCCTGCTAGCATACAACTCCTGCTAGCACACAACCCCTGCTAGCACACAACCCATGCTAGCACACAACCCCTGCTAGCACACAACCCGTGCTAGCACACAACCCCTGCTAGCACACAACCCCTGCTAGCACACAACCCCTGCATGGCTCAATGCCACATCTGCCAGCAGCATAAAAATAGGGGTGTAGCATCAATACGTCTCCGGCGTTCAATAAGCGGCGGCTTTGTTGTCCAATATTTGACTTCGTGAATTTAATTGCCAATCATAAATTTTTAACTCAGGTGTTGAGATGAGGAGAGAGAGAGAACAGGTGCACCAGCTGTCACTCCTAGCTTCTAAATAGTACTGACGTATTACACTGAACATGAGAGTACGTTAGAGTACATGGGGGTATATGAATACTCTGCAGTACCAATACCGTCAACTAGCATGTTGGAATATATTTTTAACACACCGGACATGTTACATCGCAGGAAGGTAACATCCCCACCCCAGAAAAAGAAGAAAACACAGTCACCATCATTCATTCAATCACTGCCTTGTCACAGGTGTGCTGACATCACACTTCAGACGTCCCTCCACACTGCCACCTTCCTCAGCTCTCACACCAACCCACAGGGGTGTGTCACTTGCACCTGTACCTCACACGTCATCCCTGATCCGTACAATACATGTAATAACATAAGAAAGGAGGAGCACTGCAGTAGGCCTACTGGCCCCAGTAGGCCTACTGGCCCACACTAGGCAAGTCCTTCTCAAACCCAAACTCACTAACAAAAATATTTGCCTCTTTCTTTCAATTGGGTCCCTCCATTATCTGACCTCCTGTGACCTCACCTTTGAGGTCACGGAAGGTCAGATAATGTATTATTATTTAGCGTATTATTTTTATTCTTCCCTTTTACCTAATAAAGCGACCAGCTCTAAGTATACAGCAGAGGTGACCTCAGACACATGGCTGACAGCAGAGGTGACCTCAGACACATGGCTGACAGCAGAGGTGACCTCAGACACACGACTGACAGCAGAGGTGACCTCAGACACACGACTGACAGCAGAGGTGACCTCAGACACACGACTGACAGCAGAGGTGACCTCAGACACACGACTGAGACCAGAGGTGACCTCAGACACACGGCTGACAGCAGAGGTGACCTCAGACACACGGCTGACAGCAGAGGTGACCTCAGACACACGGCTGACAGCAGAGGTAACCTCAGACACACGGCTGACAGCAGAGGTGACCTCAGACACATGGCTGACAGCAGAGGTGACCTCAGACACACGGCTGACAGCAGAGGTGACCTCAGACACACGGCTGACAGCAGAGGTGACCTCAGACACACGGCTGACAGCAGAGGTGACCTCAGACACACGGCTGACAGCAGAGGTGACCTCAGACACACGGCTGACAGCAGAGGTGACCTCAGACACATGGCTGACAGCAGAGGTGACCTCAGACACACGGCTGACAGCAGAGGTAACCTCAGACACACGGCTGACAGCAGAGGTGACCTCAGACACATGGCTGACAGCAGAGGTGACCTCAGGCACAAGGCTGACAGCAGAGGTGACCTCAGACAAATGGCTGACAGCAGAGGTGACCTCAGACACACGGCTGACAGCAGAGGCGACCTCAGACACATGGCTGACAGCAGAGGTGACCTCAGACACACGGCTGACAGCAGAGGTGACCTCAGACACACGGCTGACAGCAGAGGTGACCTCAGACACACGGCTGACAGCAGAGGTGACCTCAGACACATGGCTGACAGCAGAGGTGACTTCAGACACACGGCTGACAACAGAGGTGACCTCAGACACACGGCTGACAGCAGAGGCGACCTCAGACACATGGCTGACAGCAGAGGTGACCTCAGACACATGGCTGACAGCAGAGGTGACTTCAGACACACGGCTGACAGCAGAGGTGACCTCAGACACACGGCTGACAGCAGAGGCGACCTCAGACACATGGCTGACAGCAGAGGTGACCTCAGACACATGGCTGACAACAGAGGTGACCTCAGACACATGGCTGACAGCAGAGGTGACTTCAGACACACGGCTGACAGCAGAGGTGACCTCAGACACACGGCTGACAGCAGAGGCGACCTCAGACACATGGCTGACAGCAGAGGTGACCTCAGACACACGGCTGACAGCAGAGGTGACCTCAGACACATGGCTGACAGCAGAGGTGACTTCAGACACACGGCTGACAGCAGAGGTGACCTCAGACACATGGCTGACAGCAGAGGTGACCTCAGACACACGGCTGACAGCAGAGGTGACCTCAGACACATGGCTGACAGCAGAGGTGACCTCAGACACATGGCTGACAGCAGAGGTGACCTCAGACACACGGCTGACAGCAGAGGTGACCTCAGACACATGGCTGACAGCAGAGGTGACCTCAGACACACGGCTGACAGCAGAGGTGACCTCAGACACACGACTGACAGCAGAGGTGACCTCAGACACACGGCTGACAGCAGAGGTGACCTCAGACACACGGCTGACAGCAGAGGTGACCTCAGACACACGACTGACAGCAGAGGTGACCTCAGACACACGACTGACAGCAGAGGTGACCTCAGACACACGGCTGACAGCAGAGGTGACCTCAGACACACGGCTGACAGCAGAGGTGACCTCAGACACACGACTGACAGCAGAGGTGACCTCAGACACACGACTGACAGCAGAGGTGACCTCAGACACACGGCTGACAGCAGAGGTGACCTCAGACACACGGCTGACAGCAGAGGTGACCTCAGACACACGACTGACAGCAGAGGTGACCTCAGACACACGACTGACAGCAGAGGTGACCTCAGACACACGGCTGACAGCAGAGGTGACCTCAGACACACGGCTGACAGCAGAGGTGACCTCAGACACACGACTGACAGCAGAGGTGACCTCAGACACACGACTGACAGCAGAGGTGACCTCAGACACACGGCTGACAGCAGAGGTGACCTCAGACACACGGCTGACAGCAGAGGTGACCTCAGACACACGGCTGACAGCAGGTCAGGGTGCAGTAAGTTTCCCACTGCGGGCTTGTGACTCAGGACTTACATTACAAAGACCCGTTAATTAAAAAATTATGATTTTCACTGAATGATGCATATATAAAACACACACACACACACACACACACACACACACACACACACACACACACACACACACACACACACACACACACACACACACACACACACACACACACACACACACACACACACACACACACACACAGGGATAGACTCATAAGTGTCCCTGTTCGCAGATGATGTGAACTTAATGAGGAGAACTAAATCAGATGAGGGCCAGGCAGGACTTCAAAGAGACCTGGACAGGCTGGATACGTGGTCCAGCAACTGGCTTCTTGAATTCAACCCTGCCAAATGCAAAGTTATGAAGATCGGAGAGGGACAAAGAAGACCGCAGACAGAGTATAGACTAGGTGGCCAAGAACTGCAAACCTCGCTCAAGGAGAAGGATCTTGGGGTAACCATAACACCGAGCATGTCTCCGGAGGCACACATCAACCAGATAACTGCTGCAGCATATGGGCGCCTGGCAAACCTGAGAATAGTGTTCCGATACCTTAGTAAGGAATCGTTCAAGACACTGTACACTGTGTATGTCAGGCCCATACTGGTGTATGCAGCACCAGTTTGGAACCAACACACGTCAAGAAATTAGAGAAAGTGCAAAGGTTTGCAACAAGTCTAGTTCCAGAGCTCAGGGGAATGTCCTACGAAGAAAGGTTGAGGGAAATCGGACTGACGACATTGGAGGACAGGCGGGTCAGGGGTGACATGATAGCGACATACAAAATACTGCGTGGAATAGATAAGATAGAGACAGGTTGTTCCAGAGAGGGGACACAGAAACAAGGGATCACAATTGGAAGCTGAAGACTCAGACGAGTCAGAGGGTTGTTAGGAACTATTTCTTCAGTCATAGAGTTGTCAGAAAGTGGAATAGCCTAGCAAGTGATGTAGTGGAGGCAGGAACCATACATAGTTTTAAGACGAGGTATGACAAATCTCTGGAAGCAGAGAGAGAGAGAGAGAGAGAGAGAGAGAGAGAGAGTGAGGACCTAGTAGCGATCAGTGAGGATGTGGGGCCAGGAGCTGAGTCTCGACCCCTGCAACCACAATTAGGTGAGTACACACACACACACAAAACGAGTGTAATATTTTCGGTAATGAAAGAAGTTTAGGCATTAGAGGAAAAATATGAAGTTAGTTTCGAACAACAGTGTTTTGATCCGAGGTGGAGGAGGAATTTGCTCAACACATATAATAGGAACTGCTGCAAATTATTATTATGAATTTTTATGATCTCATTGTTATTATTATTATATTATTATTATTATTATTATTATTATTATTATTATTATTATTATTATTATTATAATTATTATTATTATTACAGTATTATTATTATTATTATTATTATTATTATTATTATTATTATTATTAATATTATTATTATTATTATTATTATTATTATTATTATTATTATTATTATTATTATTATTATTATTATTATTATTATTATTATTTCTTTCTTTCATTATTACACTGGCAGTATCCCACCGAGGCAGGGTATTATTAAAATTAAAAACGAAAGTTTCTTATTTTACATTTAGTATTATATATACAGTATTATTATTATTATTATAATTATTATTATTACAGTATTATTATTATTATTATTATTATTATTATTATTATTATTATTATTATTATTATTATTATTATTATTATTATTATTATTGTGGTAAGATAAACTGATGGTCTCTGGAACGCAACCCTCCTCTTCCCATATGTTCCTCACTTCACGTAAAGTTCATTTTGTTACCATATTGCACCGATAACAAGAGGCTGAACTCTGGTGTCGTGAGGGAGTTAACACTAAGAGACATTATTAACTACTATCAGTAGTGATAGTAGTACTATGGCTGTTACTATTACTGCTACTACTACTAACTCCCCTTCCCTCTCTCCTTCTTATCTGTTTTCTGGCCGTCTTTGCCTTTTCTCGCTCAGTTGTAACTTGACAATGATCTAGGATTGGCCGAAATATCGTGCTAAGTTTACTCTTCTAAGTGCAGATTATCTGTAAACAAAACTAACACATAAACACAGTTACAGATGCTAAGCACACAAATACAATATAAGAAATGTCACAAAAAATATTTAAACTAATTACTCTACTGAATTATCAGAGTTATGATCATACCAGCCAGATTAATAACTACTTATACACCCACTAAGACGTATGTATGAAGCATAATTAACATAAAATATATTAAAAATCACAATACCATTACTGGAATATTTCAATAAAAATCCAGGAGCCATATTACAATATTCCTGTTCATTGTCAAGTAACAACTGAGGTAATAAAAACAGAGAAGGCCTCCTGTCACAAGAATAGAGGAGCAACTTGTCCAGCCTTTACTCAAGGCTCTTCAGGTTCTAATCAAACCCAATCCCTCCCACTCATATATTTATCCAATCTCTTTTTAAAGCTACCCAGTGTCTTATACCCTATTACTATACTCGGTAGATTGTTCCAAGCATCGACAACTCTGTCTAAAAACCAATACTTACGTATGTCCTTTCTAAATCTAAATTTCTCGCCCCGGTTGTGACTTGACAATGGTCCAGAATTGATCGAAACGTTGCTCTAGATAACTGTAGGGGTTCCAGGAAAACACAGTCGATATAAACCCACCAAGAATGCCACACATGATTGATTCACAACCTCTCAGCCAGGAATAACACTCACCATTAACCTCCTCACATGACGCCCACACCCAACATTCCATTCTGGAAAGGTCAACCTGCTGCTAATACCTGGCACCCAACTGACACATAGTTTGGGTCAAGGACGGACTTTAAGGTCATCTAGTTGAAGAATTTAGACACATGTGCAACATCTAGGTATCTTTATTTGCAGACGTTTCGCCCACCAGTGGCTTTATCAGTGCAATAAAATGACATAGTGTGAAGACTGTAGAGACGTATAGGAAAGATCAGGTAATCAGTCCCTCAGCTAAGGATGAGGATAATGAGGATGATGAGGATGATGAGGAGAATGAGGAAAATAAATAATGAAAAAAATGTAAACACCAAAAATATAATTGAAAATAAGAAAAATTGTTAATAAAAAATAAAATAATAAAAATTAAGAACGAAATGAAAAAAAAAATAAAAAAATAAAAAGAGAATAATGAAAATAGTGAAAAATATAATGAAAATAAAAGAAAATTGAGGAATAAAGAAAACGAAAAAAATAATAAAAATAAAGAAAATAATTAAAAAAGAAAATAACGGGAAAATAATAAAAAATAAAGAAAAAAACGAAAAAAATAAAAAAAAATGAGAAAATAAAATAGTGAAAATAATAAAAATAAATAATGAAAATAAAGATGTTGACAAAAATAATAAAAATAAGAAAATGATTAACCGAAGAATAAAAAATCCAGGAGTAAAAAAAAACTCACAACGGGTGGACCCGGGTTTGATCCCGGGCGGGTGAGGCAGCAGGTCATGTTTGTTGACACCTGCTGACACTCTCACACAGTAGTAAGTAGGTTCCTAGGTGACAACCAGCACATGTGGGTGGCATCCTGGGGAAGGTGGGCGGTAAGCTTATATAGGCTGAATATTGTGTGGTGTACTCACCTATTTGTGGTTGCAGGGGTTGAGTCATAGCTCCTGGCCCCGCCTCTTCACTGGTTGCTACTAGGTCCTCTCTCTCCCTGCTCCATGAGCTTTATCAAACCTCGTCTTAAAACTGTGTATGGTTCCTGCCTCCACTACGTCATTTTCTAGGCTATTCCACTGCCTTACAACTCTATGACTGAAGAAATACTTCCTAATATCTCTCTGACTCATTTGTGTCTTCAACTTCCAATTGTGGCCTCTTGTTTCTGTGTCCCCTCCCTGGAACATCCTGTCCTTGTCCACCTTGTCTATTCCACGCAGTATTTTATATGTCGTTATCATGTCTCCCCTGACCCTCCTGTCCTCCAGTGTCGTCAGGCCGATTTCCCTTAATCTTTCTTCATAGGACATTCCCCTTAGCTCTGGAACTAACCTTGTCGCAAACCTTTGTACTTTCTCTAGTTTCTTGACGTGCTTTATCAAGTGCGGGTTCCAAACAGGTGCTGCATACTCCAGTATGGGCCTGACATACACGGTGTACAGTGTCTTGAACAATTCCTTACTAAGGTATCGGAACGCTGTTCTCAGGTTTGCCAGGCGCCCATATGCTGCAGCAGTTATCTGGTTGATATGTGCTTCCGGAGACATGCTCGGTGTTATACTCACCCCAAGATCTTTCTCCTTGAGCGAGGTTTAAAGCCTTTGGCCACCTAGCCTATACTCCGTCTGCGGTCTTCTGTGCCCTTTCCCGATCTTCATGACTTTGCATTTGGCGGGGTTAAATTCGAGAAGCCAGTTGCTAGACCAGGTGTCCAGTCTGTCCAGGTCTCTTTGTAGTCCTGCCTGATCCTCATCTGATTTAATTCTCCTCATTAACTTCACATCATCTGCGAACAGGGACACTTATGAGTTACATGCGCATGATTCTCTAGCTTCTGCACTAATCTCTTGTGAGGAACTGTGTCAAAGGCCTTCTTGCAGTCCAACAAGATGCAATCAACCCACCCCTCTCTCTCGTGTCTTACTTCTGTTACTTTATCATAGAACTCTAGAAGGTTTGTGACACAGGATTTGCCTTCCATGAATCCATGCTGGTTGGCGTTTATACTCTTGTTCCGTTCCAGGTGCTCCACCACTCTCCTCCTGATAATCTTCTCCATAACTTTGCATACTATACACGTCATTGACACAGGTCTATAGTTTAGTGCCTCTTTTCTGTCTCCTTTTTTAAAAATGGGAACTACATTTGCCGTCTTCCATACCTCAGGTAGTTGCCCAGTTTCCAGGGATGTGTTGAAGATTGTGGTAAGTGGCACACACAGCATATCCGCTCCCTCTCTAAGGACCCACGGGGAGATGTTGTCCGGTCCCATTGTCTTTGAGGTATCGATGTCCCTTAGCAGCTTCTTCACCTCCTCCTCATTTGTATGTATGTCCTCCAACACTTGTTGGTATATTCCTTGCTGGTGTCCCCCTCTGTTCTGTCACCCCAGAGGCCTTCCTGTCTCCACTGTAAATACTTACTTAAATCTCATATTGAGCTCCTCACATACTTCTTGATCGTTTCTTGTGAGTTCTCCACCTTCTTTCCTCAGCCTTATCACCTGGTCTTTGACTGTTGTCTTCCTCCTAATGTGGCTATACAACAGTTTCGGGTCAGACTTGACTTTCGATGCTATGTCGTTCTCGTACTGTCGCTGGGCCTCCCTCCGTATCTGTGCATACTCGTTTCTGACTGTTTACTAATCTCCTTATTTTTCTGGGTCCTTTGCCTCCTGTACCTTTTCCATTCTCTGTTGCACTTAGTTTTTGCCTCCCTACACCTTCGGGTAAACCAAGGACTCGCTTTGGTCTTCCTATTATTTCTATATCCCTTGGGAACAAACCTTTCCTTTGCTTCCTTGCACTTTGTTGTTACATAATCCATCATCTCGTTTACTGATTTTCCTACCAGTTCTCTGTCCCACTGAACCTCCTGCAGGAAGTTCCTCATACCTGTGTAGTCCCCCTTTCATAGTTTGGCTTTTCCCATTCAATTCCAGTTACCTTCTCCACTTGTAACTCTACTATATAATCAAAACTCAGAACCACGTGATGTGTGTGTGTGTGTGTGTGTGTGTGTGTGTGTGTGTGTGTGTGTGTGTGTGTGTGTGTGTGTGTGTGTGTGTGTGTGTGTGTGTGTGTGTGTGTGTGTGTGTGTGTGTGTGTGTGTGTTTGTGTGTGTGTGTGTGTGTGTGTGTGTGTGTGTGTGTGTGTGTGTGTGTGTGTGTTTTTGTGTGTGTGTGTGTGTGTGTGTGTGTGTGTGTGTGTGTGTGTGTGTGTGTGTGTGTGTGTGTGTGTGTGTGTGTGTGTGTGTGTGTGTGTGTGTGTGTGTGTGTGTGTGTGTGTGTGTGTGTGTGTGTGTGTGTGTCTTCACAAATGATCCCATGTCAGCCTAAGCCAAGAAAACTTATACACAGACAGACAAGCGACAGTTATCGCCCTTAACGTATGGCTGTGTAAGGGCGAGTATTGCGTGAATAGTTTTGGCAATGACAACATGTGTAGGAGGAAAATGGAAAATCGCTCTTAAAGCCTGGCTGTGTAAAGGCGACTATTGCATACTAAGCTTACGTAATGACAACTCAAGTGAATAAGTGAAAAGAGTCGCCCCTAATGACTGGGTGCGTAGGGGCGAGAGTTGCATGCCAGGCTCTGGCAATGACATCCTTGCAAGCGATCAATGTGCTTATAAATTACTCATGTATATGTTGGTGGGACGAGTGTCCCCAGGCCTGATACTGGTAGTTGTGGTAGTTGTGGTAGTTGTGGTAGTTGTGGTAGTTGTGGTAGTTGTGGTAGTTGTGGTAGTTGTGGTGGTTGTAGTGGTAGAGGTGGTGGAGGTGGTGGTGGTGGTAGTTGTGGTAGTTGTGGTAGTTGTGGTGGTGGTGGTGGAACTAGTGTCCCCAGGACTGATACTGGTAGTTGTGGTAGTTGTGGCAGCTGTGGTAGTTGTGGTGGTTGTGGTAGTTGTGGTAGTTGTGGTGGTGGGGGTGGTGGTGATGGTGGTGGAACTAGTGTCCCCAGGCCTGATACTGGTAGTTGTGGTGGTTGTGGTAGTTGTGGTGGTTGTGGTAGTTGTGGTAGTTGTGGTGGTGGAGGTGGTGGTGATGGTGGTGGAACTAGTGTCCCCAGGCCTGATACTGGTAGTTGTGGCAGTTGTGGTAGTTGTGGTAGTTGTGGTGGTTGTGGTAGTTGTGGTGGTTGTGGTAGTTGTGGTGGTGGAGGTGGTGGTGATGGTGGTGGAACTAGTGTCCCAAGGCCTGATACTGGAAGTTGTGGTAGTTGTGGTGGTTGTGGTAGTTGTGGTGGTGGAGGTGGTGGTGATGGTGATGGAACTAGTGTCCCCAGGCCTGATGCTGGTAGTTGTGGTAGTTGTGGTAGTTGTGGTGGTTGTGGTAGTTGTGGTGGTGGAGGTGGTGGTGATGGTGGTGGAACTAGTGTCCCCAGGCCTGATGCTGGTAGTTGTGGTGGCTGTGGGAGTTGTGGTAGTTGTGGTGGTGGAGGTGGTGGTGGTGGTGGAACTAGTGTCCCCAGACCTGATACTGGTAGTTGTAGTAGTTGTGGTAGTTGTGGTGGTTGTGGTAGTTGTGGTAGTTGTGGTGGTTGTGGTGGTTGTGGTGGTTGTGGTAGTTGTGGTGGTGGAGGTGGTGGAACTAGTGTCCCCAGGCCTGATACTGGTAGTTGTGGTAGTTGCGGTGGTGGAGGTGGTGGTGATGGTGGTGGAACTAGTGTCCCCAGGCCTGATGCTGGTAGTTGTGGTAGTTGTGCTGGTGGAGGTGGTGGTGGAACTAGTGTCCCCAGGCCTGATTGTGGTAGTTGTGGTGGTTGTGGTAGTTGTGGTAGTTGTGGTGGTTGTGGCGGCAGTGGTAGTTGTGGTGGTGAAGGTGGTGGTGATGGTGGTGGAACTAGTGTCCCCAGGCCTGATACTAGTAGTTGTGGTAGTTGTGGTAGTTGTGGTGGTGGAGGTGGTGGTGGTGATGGTGGTGGAACTAGTGTCCCCAGGCCTGATACTGGTAGTTGTGGTAGTTGTGTTAGTTGTGGTAGTTGTGGTGGTGGAGGTGGTGGTGATGGTGGTGGAACTAGTGTCCCCAGGCCTGATACTGGTAGTTGTGGTAGTTGTGGTGGTGGAGGTGGTGGTGATGGTGGTCGAACTAGTGTCCCCAGGCCTGATACTGGTAGTTGTGGTAGTTGTGGTAGTTGTGGTGGTTGTGGTGGTTGTGGTAGTTGTGGTGGTTGTGGTGGTTGTGGTGGTTGTGGTGGTTGTGGTGGTTGTGGTGGTTGTGGTGGTTGTGGTGGTTGTGGTGGTGGAGGTGGTGGAGGTGGTGGTGATGGTGGAGGAACTAGTGTCCCCAGGCCTGATACTGGTAGTTTTGGTAGTTGTGGTAGTTGTGATAGTTGTGGTAGTTGTGGTGGTTGTGGTGGTTGTGGTGGTGGAGGTGGTGGAGGTGGTGGTGATGGTGGTGGAACCAGTGTCCCCAGGCCTGATACTGGTAGTTGTGGTAGTTGTGGTAGTTGTGGTGGTGGAGGTGGTGGTGGTGGAACTAGTGTCCCCAGGCCTGATACTGGTGGTTGTGGTAGTTGTGGTAGTTGTGGTGGTGGAGGTGGTGGTGGTGGTGGAACTAGTGTCCCCAGGCCTGATACTGGTAGTTGTGGTAGTTGTGGTGGTGGAGGTGGTGGCGGTGGTGGTGGAACTAGTGTCCCCAGGCCTGATACTGGTAGTTGTGGTAGTTGTGGTAGTTGTGGTGGTTGTGATGGTGGAGGTGGTGGAGGTGGTGGTGGTGGAACTAGTGTCCCCAGGCCTGATGCTGGTAGTTGTGGTAGTTGTGGTAGTTGTGGTAGTTGTGGTAGTTGTGGTAGTTGTGGTGGTGGAGGTGGTGGTGGTGGTGGTGGAACTAGTGTCCCCAGGCCTGATACTGGTAGTTGTTGTAGTTGTGGTAGTTGTGGTGGTGGAGGTGGTGGTGGTGGTGGAACTAGTGTCCCCAGGCCTGATGCTGGTAGTTGTGGTAGTTGTGGTGGTGGAGGTGGTGGTGGTGGAACTAGTGTCCCCAGGCCTGATACTGGTAGTTGTGGTGGTGAAGGTGGAGGTGGTGGTGGTGGAACTAGTGTCCCCAGGCCTGATGCTGGTAGTTGTGGTAGTTGTGGTGGTGGAAGTGGTGGTGGTTATGGAACTAGTGTCCCCAGGCCTGATACTGATAGTTGTGGTAGTTGTGGTGGTGGAGGTGGTGGCGGTGCTGGTGGAACTAGTGTCCCCAGGCCTGATACTGGTAGTTGTGGTAGTTGTGGTGGTTGTGATGGTGGAGGTGGTGGTGGTGGTGGTGGTGGTGGAACTAGTGTCCCCAGGCCTGATACTGGTAGTTGTGGTAGTTGTGGTAGTTGTGGTAGTTGTGGTGGTGGAGGTGGTGGTGGTGGTGGTGGAACTAGTGTCCCCAGGCCTGATACTGGTAGTTGTGGTAGTTGTGGTGGTGGAGGTGGTGGTGGTGGTGGAACTAGTGTCCCCAGGCCTGATACTGGTAGTTGTGGTAGTTGTGGTGGTGGAGGTGGTGGTGGTGGAACTAGTGTCCCCAGGCCTGATACTGGTAGTTGTGGTAGTTGTGGTAGTTGTGGTAGTTGTGGTGGTTGTGGTGGAACTAGTGTCCCCAGGCCTGATACTGGTAGTTGTGGTAGTTGTGGTAGTTGCGGTAGTTGTGGTGGTTGTGGTGGTGGAGGTGGTGGTGGTGGAATTAGTGTCCCCAGGCTTGATACTGGGAGTTGTGGTAGTTGTGGTGGTGGTGGTGGGGCTAGTGTCCCCAGGCCTTATGCTGGTAGTTGTGGTAGTTGTGGTGGTGCTGGGGCTAGTGCCCCCTGGCCTGATACTGGTAGTTGTGGAAGTTGTGGTTGTGGTGGTGGTGGGGCTAGTGTCCCCAGGCCTGATGCTGGTAGTTGTGGTAGTTGTGGTGGTGGTGGGGCTAGTGCCCCCTGGCCTGATGCTGGTAGTCGTGGTAGTTGTGGTGGTGGTGGGGTTAGTGCCCCAAGGCCTGATGCTGGTAGTTGTGGTTGTGGTGGTGGTGGTTGGACTAATGTCCCCAGGCCTGATGCTGGTAGTTGTGGTAGTTGAGGTAGTTGTGGTGGTTTTGGGATTAGTGCCCCCAGGCCTGATGGTGGTAGTTGTGGTTGGGTGGGACTAATGTCCCTTGGCCTGATGCTGGTAGTTGTGGTAGTTGTGGTGGTGGTGGGATTAGTGCCCCCAAGCCTGATGCTGGTAGTTGTGGTAGTTGTGATGGTGGTGGTGGTGGGATTAGTGCCCCAAGGCCTGATGCTGGTAGTTGTGGTTGTGGTGGTGATGGTAGTGGTGGTGATAGTAGTGGTGGTGATAGTAATGCTGGTGATAGTAGTGGTGGTAGTAGTGGTAGTGGTGGTAGTGGAGTTAGTGGTGGTGGTAATGGTGGTAGTAGTAGTTGTGGTGGTGGGGGTGGTGGTGATAGTGGTGGTAGTAGTAGTGGTGGTCGTGGTAGTAGTGGTAGTGGTGGTGGTAGTGGTGGTGGTAGTTGTTGTGGTAGTAGTGGTGGTAGTGGGGGTGGTAGTGGTGGTGGTAGTGGCGGTGGTAGTGGTGGTGGTTGTAGTGATGGTAGTAGTGGCGGTGGTGGTGGTGGTAGTGGTGGTAGTTGTGGTGGTAGTAGTGGTGGTAGTTGTGGTGGTAGTGGTAGCTGTGGTGGTAGTAGTGGTGGTGGTGTATGTAGTGATGGTAGTAGTAGTGGTGGTTGTGGTGATGGTGGGACTAGTGTCCACAGGCTGATGCTGGTAGTTGTGGTAGTAGTAGTGGTGATGGTGATAGTAGGGGGTGGTAGTAGTGGTGGTGGTGGCAGTAGTGGTGGTGGTAGTGATGGTAGTAGTAGTGGTGGCTTTGGTAGTGGTAGTAGTAATAGTTGTGGTGATGGTGGGACTAATGCCCCAGGCCTGATGCTGGTAGTTGTGGTGGTGGTGGTGTGAGTCGTAGTGGTAGTGGTGGTTGTAGTAGTGGTAGGCGTGGAGGCTCGATCCTCCGTACACTGACTGCGGTGCTATCTCAGATCACCCAGTCTGTGCTGAGCAAGTCAGTCTTAAAGTAGGCTCAGGCTCCCGGACAGTCTTCAGTATCATCAACACAAATACGTGACCCATCGTCTTCACTACCAGAGTGTACAGTAAGCCAAGCTGTGTAAACACAGTTCGGTCAGAAATGAGGAATCAAAGTATACACGATATAACTCTATTGTGGTTTAAATTACAGAAAACTTTCACGGCAGACATAAGTACGATAAAACAACTAAATTACTGAGAACGATTGAAATCCCTTGATTTGTATTCCCTGGAACGCAGGCGAGAAAGATACGTGATAATATACACTTGGAAAATTCTAGAGGGATTAGTACCAAACTTGCACACGAAAATGACTCCCTACGAAAGCAAAAGACTCGGCAGGAGATGCAACATCCCCCCAATGGAAAGCAGGGGGGCCACGAGTACACTATGAGACAATACAATAAGTGTCAGGGCGGCCATGACTATTCAACTGCCTCCCAGCATACATAAGGGGGATTACCAATAGACCCCTGGCTGTCTTCAACAAGGCACTGGACAGGCACCTAAAGTCAGTACCTGATCAGCCGGGCTGTGGTTCGTACGTCGGGTTGCGTGCGGCCAGCAGTAACAGACTTGTTGATCAGACCCTGATCCACCACGAGGCCTGGTCTTAGACCCTCTCCAGGTAAACTCCAGGTAAACACTACCAACACAAAAATATATGAATATTATATTCACTTACGTTAAAAATTTCTACAGAAGTTGAACAAATTTGCTAATATTAAGTCAGTAAGTAATGAATAATGAGAATACTGCTTGTTAAAAGTGTGATAATACGCCCACGTGAAGGGGCAAATTTACCATCTAGAGGCACGAAAGGGTGTGACAGTCTGAAGTGTTCAGGAAACTGTGTGACCTCCCCAGGCTGGTTGACCAGGCAAACACCAAACGAGGCTAGACCATTGCCGGGCTCCGGAAGTAAAAAAAAAAATCTCTCGAAACTCATCAAAGGTAAAGGTAACCACTTCACTCTGAAACGTCAGAAGGCCGCAGCACCTAGTTAACCAGACCATATTCTAGGATGGTCGACTCTATGCTGAAGATATCTAATTAACCGTGTATTTGACACGTCTAGTGCAGGAGGAATGCTCTCTAGCACAGCTGAATGATCCACACTCGACCGCAAACATCTGCATTTGCATTCGATGCCGCTGACCAATGACAGGAACTCATTAACACACCTCTTTTTTTCAATTGGGTTTAAAGACTATCGGCTACACGAGGGTCATTAAGGCTGCACATAATCAGTGCAACACCAGTCAATAATACTTTAATTCCTCCAATAGGGATTGAACTAAACTCTCAATGTATATACTGAGAATATACACACCTGTGAGTGTACGTACACTGGCAGATACACACCTGTCAGTGCACATACACTGGCAGATACATACCTGTGAGTGTACATACACTGGCAGATACACACCTGTCAGTGCACATACACTGGCAGATACATACCTGTGAGTGTACATACACTGGCAGATACATACCTGTCAGTGTACATACACTGGCAGATACATACCTGTCAGTGTACATACACTATCAGATACACACCTGTCAGTGTACATACACTGGCAGATACATACCTGTCAGTGTACATACACTGGCAGATACACACATGTCAGTGTACATAAACTGGCAGATACACACCTGTCAGTGTACATACACTGGCAGATACACACATGTCAGTGTACATAAACTGGCAGATACACACCTGTCAGTGTACATACACTGGCAGATACACACCTGTCAGTGTACATACACTGGCAGATACACACCTGTCAGTGAACATACACTGGCAGATACACACATGTCAGTGTACATACACTGGCAGATACACATGTCAGTGTACATACACTGGCAGATACACACATGTAAGTGTACATACACTGGCAGATACACATGTCAGTGTACATACACTGGCAGATACACACCTGTCAGTGTACATACACTGGCAGATACACACATGTAAGTGTACATACACTGGCAGAAACACATGTAAGTGTACATACACTGGCAGATACACACCTGTCAGTGAACATACACTGGCAGATACACACCTGTCAGTGTACATACACTGACAGATACACACATGTCAGTGTACATAAACTGGCAGATACACACCTGTCAGTGTACATACACTGGCAGATACACACATGTAAGTGTACATACACTGGCAGATACACATGTCAGTGTACATACACTTGCAGATACACACCTGTCGGTGTACATACACTGGCAGATATACACCTGTCAGTGTACATACACTGGCAGATACACACATGTCAGTGTACATACACTGGCAGATACACACATGTAAGTGTGCATAAACTGGCAGATACACACATGACAGTGTACATAAACTGGCAGATACACACATGTAAGTGTACATACACTGGCAGCTACACACATGTAAGTGTGCATACACTGGCAGATACACACATGTCAGTGTACATACACTGGCAGCTACACACATGTAAGTGTGCATACACTGGCAGATACACACATGTCAGTGTACATACAATGGCAGATACACACCTGTCAGTGTACATACACTGGCAGATACACACATGTCAGTGTACATACAATGGCAGATACACACCTGTCAGTGTACATACACTGGCAGATACACACATGTAAGTGTGCATACACTGGCAGATACACACATGTCAGTGTACACACACTTGCAGATACACACCTGTCAGTGTACATACACTGGCAGATACACACATGTAAGTGTACATACACTGGCAGATACACACATGTCAGTGTACATAAACTGGCAGATACACACCTGTCAGTGTACATACACTGGCAGCTACACACCTGTCAGTGTACATACACTGGCAGATACACACATGTCAGTGTACACACACTTGCAGATACACACCTGTCAGTGTACATACACTGGCAGATACACACATGTAAGTGTACATGCAATGGCAAACACACACCTCTTGGCCTACTTACACTGAAAGATACATAACTCTTTGTATATATACCCAGAGATAAACATATCTCTCAGTGTATATACCCAGAGATACACACATCTCTCAGTGTATATACCCAGAGATACAAACATCTCTCAGTGTATATACCCAGAGATAAACATATCTCTCAGTGTATATACCCAGAGATACACACATCTCTCAGTGTATATACCCAGAGATACAAACATCTCTCAGTGTATATACCCAGAGATACAAACATCTCTCATTGTATATACCCAGAGATACAAACATCTCTCAGTGTATATACCCAGAGATACAAACATCTCTCAGTGTATATACCCAGAGATACAAACATCTCTCAGTGTATATACCCAGAGATACAAACATCTCTCAGTGTATATACCAAGAGATACAAACATCTCTCAGTGTATACACAAAGAGATACAAACATCTCTCAGTGTATATACCCAGAGATACAAACATCTCTCAGTGTATATACCCAGAGATACAAACATCTCTCAGTGTATATACCCAGAGACACAAACATCTCTCAGTGTATATACCCAGAGACACAAACATCTCTCAGTGTAAATACCCAGAGATACACACATCTTTCAGTGTATATACCCAGAGATACAAACATCTCTCAGTGTATATACCCAGAGATACAAACATCTCTCAGTGTATATACCCAGAGATACACACATCTCTCAGTGTATATACCCAGAGATACAAACATCTCTCAGTGTATATACCCAGAGATACAAACATCTCTCAGTGTATATACCCAGAGATACAAACATCTCTCAGTGTATATACCCAGAGATACAAACATCTCTCAGTGTATATACCCAGAGATACAAACATCTCTCAGTGTATATACCAAGAGATACAAACATCTCTCAGTGTATATACCCAGAGATACAAACATCTCTCAGTGCATATACCCAGAGATACAAACATCTCTCAGTGCATATACCCAGAGATACAAACATCTCTCAGTGTATATACCAAGAGATACAAACATCTCTCAGTGTATATACACAGAGATAAAAACATCTCTCAGTGTATATACCCAGAGATAAAAACATCTCTCAGTGTATATACATAGGGATACAAACATCTCTCAGTGTATATACCCAGGGATACAAACATCTCTCAGTGTATATACCCAGAGATACAAACATCTCTCAGTGTATATACTCTCGTTATTCCCTCTTTTTTTTATCCAGAAAATATTCCTTCATCAAACTAGCATTTCTGAGACCTAGCACCCAGCAATGACTGCTAAGACCTAGCACCCAGCAATGACTGCTGAGACCTAGCACCCAGCAATGACTGCTGAGACCTAGCACCCAGCAATGACTGCTGAGACCTAGCACCCAGCAATGACTGCTGAGACCTAGCACCCAGCTATGACTGCTCAGACCTAGCACCCAGCAATGACTGCTAAGACCTAGCACCCAGCAATCACTGCTCAGACCTAGCACCCAGCAATGACTGCTGAGACCTAGCACCCAGCAATGACTGCTAAGACCTAGCACCAAGCAATGACTGCTGAAACCTAGCACCCAGCAATGACTGCTGAGACCTAGCACCCAGCAATGACTGCTGAGACCTAGCACACAGCAATGACTGCTGAGTCTTAGCACCCGGCAATGACTGCTCAGACCTAGCACCCAGCAATGACTACTGAGACCTAGCACCCAGCAATGACTGCTGAGACCTAGCACCTAGCAATGACTGCTGAGACCTAGCACCCAACAATGACTGCTCAGACCTAGCACCAAGCAATGACTGCTCAGACCTAGCACCCAGCAATGACTGCTAAGACCTAGCACCCAGCAATGACTGCTAAGACCTAGCACCCAGCAATGACTGCTAAGACCTAGCACCCAGCAATGACTGCTGAGACCTAGCACCCAGCAATGACTGCTAAAACCTAGCACCCAGCAATGACTGCTAAGACCTAGCACCCAGCAATGACTGCTGAGACCTAGCACCCAGCAATGACTGCTCAGACCTAGCACCCAGCAATGACTGCTGAGACCTAGCACTCAGCAATGACTGCTGAGACCTAGCACCCAGCAATGACTGCTGAGACCTAGCACCCAGCAATGACTCCTCCTGTTGGATGGACGAGTGGAGAGCGCTAAATCCAAAGGAGTCGTACAGCGCCTGGGGGGGGATATTATTAGAATTGCTGGGAACTAAAGTACCTTGGATCAAGAGCCCTGCGTCATATGCACTGGAATGGAAATATTGATAAGTATCGTAGAGAGACATTATAACAATTATAATAATAATAATAATAATAATAATAATAATAATAATAATAATAATAATAATAATAATAATAATAATAATAATAATGATAATAGTAATAATAATAAAAATAATAATAATAATAATAATAATAATAATAATAATAATAATAATAATAATAATAATAATAATAATAATAATAATAGTAATAGTAATAAAAATAATAATAATAGTAATAATAATGATAATAATAATAATAATAATAATAATAATAATAATAATAATAATAATAATAATAATAATAATAATAATAATAATAATAATAATAATAATAATAATTATAATAATGATGATGATGATGATGATAATAATAATTGTGAGAGAGAGAAGAGAGCAGACCTTCACACACCTGACAAGCAGCGTCAATTATCGCCGAGTAATTCACCACAAGCTCGTGTTCCCCAGGGATTCAATAATCCTCTGTCAAAAGAGTCAGTAATTAACTCTATCTACTGAACTGTGTGGTAATTGAATTATCGTCCTACCACCTCCACACACACACACACTCACACACACTCACACACTCACACACACACACACACACACTCACACACACACACACACACACACACACACACACACACACACACACACACACACACACACACACACACACACACACACACACACACACACATACACACACACACACACATACATTCACACACACACACACACACACACACACATACACACACACACACGCACACACACACACACACACATACACACACACACACACACACACACACACACACACACACACACACACACACACACACACACACACACACACACACACACACACACACACACACACACACACACACACACACACACACACACACACACACAGGAGGAGTTGCACTGCTCATTAAAAACCAGTGGGGTTTTGAGAAAATGGAAGGAATGGATGGCATGGGCGAAAGGGACTACTTAGTAGGAACAATCCAGTCTGAGGGACATAAGGTGATAATTGCAGTAATGTACAACCCACCACAGAACTGCAGGAGGCCAAGAGAAGAATACGATGAGAGCAACAAAGCAATGATCAACACACTAGCCGAGGTGGCCAGGAGAGCACACATGGGGGGAGCAAAGTTACTAGTTATGGGTGATTTCAATCACAAGGAGATTGACTGGGAAAACCTGGAGCCCCATGGGGGTCCCGAAACATGGAGAGCCAAGATGATGGATGTGGTACTGGAGAATCTCATGCATCAACATGTTAGGGACACTACCAGAGAGAGAGGAGAGGATGAACCAGCAAGGTTGGACCTTGTATTCACCATGAGTAGTTCGGACATCGAGGGTATCATGTATGAAAGGCCCCTGGGAGCTAGTGATCATGTGGTTCTGTGCTTCGACTACATAGTTGAGCTCCAAGTGGAGAGAGTAGCAGGAATAGGCTGGGAAAAACCAAACTACAAAAGGGGGAACTACTCAGGCATGAGGAACTTCCTTCAAGACATTCAGTGGGAGAGGGAACTGACAGGAAAACCAGTACAAGAAATGATGGACTATGTAGCAACAAAATGCAAGGAGGCAGAGGAGAGGTTTGTTCCCAAGGGAAACAGAA
>NC_091302.1:52965683-52970683 GCF_038502225.1 Cherax quadricarinatus | reverse complement strand
GTTACCCTTCCCTGTGTTATCCTTCCCTGTGTTACCCTTCCCTGTGTTACCCTTCTCTGTGTTACCCTTCCCTGTGTTATCCTTCCCTGTGTTACCCTTCCCTGTTTTACCCTTCCCTGTGTTACCCTTCCCTGTGCTACCCTTCCCTGTGTTACCCTTCCCTGTGTTACCCTTCCCTGTGCTACCCTTCCCTGTGTTACCCTTCCCTGTGTTACCCTTCCCTGTGTTGCCCTTCCCTGTGCTACCCTTCCCTGTATTACCCTTCCCTGTGTTACCCTTCCCTGTGCTACCCTTCCCTGTGCTACCCTTCCCTGTGTTACCCTTCCCTGTGCTACCCTTCCCTGTGCTACCCTTCCTTGTGTTACCCCTCCCTGTGCTATCCCCTCCCTGTACTACTCCCTGTGCTATCTCTCCCTGTGCTACTCCTCCCTGTGCTATCTTTCCTTGTGCTACTCCTCCCTGTGCTATCTTTCCTTGTGCTACTCCTCCCTGTGCTATCTTTCCTTGTGCTACTCCTCCCTGTGCTATCCCCTCCCTGTACTCCTCCCTGTGCTATCCCCTCCCTGTGGTATCCCTCCCTGTGCTATCCCTCCCAGGATGGTCTTGAAACCACTCACTCAAGTAGGTCGCCTCCTGAAGAGTGCTCAAGCTGGTGTTCAGTGTCGTCTTGAGCTCGACGGAGCTCCTCTCCCACAGATGCCAACTGCTGATTAACCCACACAACCCTAACCACAGTGAAACCGCACGTCAGGAAATAGATTTCAGTCACTAGATGCTAAAATTAGCTTTAAAAAAATGAAAAAAAACATGACGAACTAGACATGTTTTTAAAATTAGGTGATATGGTAGACATTTTCACTTGCTAATTCACCCACTGACATGAGTTGATAAAAAATAATTTGGAAAAACCAGATAAAATTGGCTGAGAGCAAGAGCTGGTCCAGTATGTGTAGGTCTATCAACTTGCCTCTATCACAGGGCTAATGGAGTAATCAACTTCTATTTAAGAGTAAGGGACTGACCACCTCAATCTCTATTTCTACTTCAACTCTCCTCAGTATTCGACTGATGAATCCTGCTGCGCGTCGGAAAATTTTCGGAAATTAAGATAACGAAGTGTTGTACGTGCGTCGCAGGTGTTGCGAAGTGAGGTATCACAGGTGTTGTGAGGTGAGGTATCACAGGTGTTGTGAGGTATCACAGGTATTGTGAGGTGAGGTATCACAGGTGTTGTGAGGTGAGGTATCACACGTGTTGTGAGGTATCACAGGTATTGTGAGGTATCACAGGTGTTGTGAGGTGAGGTATCACACGTGTTGTGAGGTATCACAGGTATTGTGAGGTGAGGTATCACAGGTGTTGTGAGGTAAGGTATCACAGGCGTTGTGAGGTATCACAGGTATTGTGAGGTGAGGTATCACAGGTATTGTGAGGTGAGGTATCACAGGTGTTGTGAGGTGAGGTATCACACGTGTTGTGAGGTATCACAGGTATTGTGAGGTGAGGTATCACACGTGTTGTGAGGTGAGGTATCACAGGTGTTGTGAGGTATCACAGGTATTGTGAGGTGAGGTATCACACGTGTTGTGAGGTATCACAGGTATTATGAGGTGAGGTATCACAGGTATTATGAGGTGAGGTATCACAGGTGTTGTGAGGTGAGGTATCACAGGTGTTGTGAGGTGAGGTATCACAGGTGTTGTGAGGTGAGGTATCACAGGTATTGTGAGGTGAGGTATCACAGGTGTTGTGAGGTGAGGTATCACACGTGTTGTGAGGTATCACAGGTATTGTGAGGTGAGGTATCACAGGTGTTGTGAGGTGAGGTATCACAGGTGTTGTGAGGTATCACAGGTATTGTGAGGTGAGGTATCACAGGTGTTGTGAGGTGAGGTATCACAGGTGTTGTGAGGTGTGGCATCACAGGTGTTGAGAGGTATGGCATCACAGGTGTTGTGAGGTGTGGCATCACAGATGCTGTGAGGTGTGGCATCACAGGTGTTGAGAGGTATGGCATCACAGGTGTTGTGAGGTGTGGCATCACAGATGCTGTGAGGAGTGGCATCACAGATGCTGTGAGGTGAGGTATCACAGGTGTTGTGAGGTGTGGCATCACAGGTGTTGTGAGGTGTGGCATCACAGGTGCTGTGAGGTGTGGCATCACAGGTGTTGTGAGGTGTGGCATCACACGTGTTGTGAGGTATGGCATCACAGGTGTTGTGAGGTATGGCATCACACGTGTTGTGAGGCATGGCATCACAGGTGTTGTGAGGTATGGCATCACACGTGTTGTGAGGTATGGCATCACAGGTGTTGTGAGGTATGGCATCACAGGTGTTGTGAGGTATGGCATCACAGGTGTTGTGAGGTATGGCATCACAGGTGTGCGAGGTATGGCATCACAGGTGTTGCGAGGTATGGCATCAGGTCACAGGTGTTGTGAGGTATGGCATCACAGGTGTTGTGAGGTATGGCATCACAGGTGTTGTGAGGTATGGCATCACAGGTGTTGTGAGGTATGGCATCAGAGGGGTTGTGTGAGGTATGGCATCACAGGTGTTGTGAGGTATGGCATCACAGGTGTTGAGAGGTATGGCATCACAGGTGTTGTGAGGTCTGGCATCAATGGTGTTGTGGAGGTATGGCATCACAGGTGTTGTGAGGTATGGCATCACAGGTGTTGTGAGGTATGGCATCACAGGTGTTGTGAGGTATGGCATCACAGGTGTTGTGAGGTATGGCATCACAGGTGTTGTGAGGTATGGCATCACAGGTGTTGTGAGGTATGGCATCACAGATGTTGTGAGGTATGGCATCACAGGTGTTGTGAGGTATGGCATCACAGGTGTTGTGAGGTATGGCATCACAGGTGTTGTGAGGTATGGCATCACAGGTGTTGGGGTATGGCATCACAGGTGTTGTGGTATGGCATCACAGGTGTTGTGAGGTATGGCATCACACGTGTTGTGAGGTATGGCATCACAGGTGTTGTGAGGTATGGCATCACACGTGTTGTGAGGTATGGCATCACAGGTGTTGTGAGGTATGGCATCACACGTGTTGTGAGGTATGGCATCACAGGTGTTGTGAGGTATGGAATCACAGGTGTTGTGAGGTATGGCATCACAGGTGTTGTGAGGTATGGGATCACAGGTATGGCATCACAGGTGTGAGAGGTATGGCATCACAGGTGTTGTGAGGTATGGCATCACAGGTGTTGTGAGGTATGGCATCACAGGTGTTGTGAGGTATGAGAGGTATGGCATCACAGGTGTTGTGAGGTATGGCATCACAGGTGTTGTGAGGTATGGCATCACACGTGTTGTGAGGTATGGCATCACACGTGTTGTGAGGTATGGCATCACACGTGTTGTGAGGTATGGCATCACAGGTGTTGTGAGGTATGGCATCACACGTGTTGTGAGGTATGGCATCACACGTGTTGTGAGGTATGGCATCACAGGTGTTGTGAGGTATGGCATCACACGTGTTGTGAGGTATGGCATCACAGGTGTTGTGAGGTATGGCATCACAGGTGTTGTGAGGTATGGCATCACAGGTGTTGTGAGGTATGGCATCACAGGTGTTGCGAGGTATGGCATCACAGGTGTTGTGAGGTATGGCATCACAGGTGTTGTGAGGTATGGCATCACAGGTGTTGCGAGGTATGGCATCACAGGTGTTGTGAGGTATGGCATCACAGGTGTTGTGAGGTATGGCATCACAGGTGTTGTGAGGTATGGCATCACAGGTGTTGTGAGGTGTTGTGAGGTATGGCATCACAGGTGTTGAGAGGTATGGCATCACAGGTGTTGTGAGGTATGGCATCACACAGGTGTTGTGAGGTATGGCATCACAGGTGTTGAGGTATGGCATCACAGGTGTTGTGAGGTATGGCATCACAGGTGTTGTGAGGTATGGCATCACACGTGTTGTGAGGTATGGCATCACAGGTGTTGTGAGGTATGGCATCACAGGTGTTGTGAGGTATGGCATCACAGGTGTTGTGAGGTATGGCATCACAGGTGTTGTGAGGTATGGCATCACACGTGTTGTGAGGTATGGCATCACACGTGTTGTGAGGTATGGCATCACAGGTGTTGTGAGGTATGGCATCACAGGTGTTGTGAGGTATGGCATCACAGGTGTTGTGAGGTATGGCATCACAGGTGTTGTGAGGTATGGCATCACAGGTGTTGTGAGGTATGGCATCACAGGTGTTGTGAGGTATGGCATCACAGGTGTTGTGAGGTATGGCATCACAGGTGTTGTGAGGTATGGCATCACAGGTGTTGTGAGGTATGGCATCACAGGTGTTGTGAGGTATGGCATCACAGGTGTTGTGAGGTATGGCATCACAGGTGTTGTGAGGTATGGCATCACAGGTGTTGTGAGGTATGGCATCACAGGTGTTGTGAGGTATGGCATCACAGGTGTTGTGAGGTATGGCATCACAGGTGTTGTGAGGTATGGCATCACAGGTGTTGTGAGGTGCCGCACAGTCAGCAAGGTGGACTCCCAGCGTGTCTATTTAACAAATTATTAGAGGCTAGTGCTCTATGGCCTTGATCTTGTTGTTCGAAACAAACCGCGACAGTCAAGAGCCCTAAAAGAACGAAAAGGCACAATACCGTGACTGGAACTATACACAAATAACCCACGCATAGGAGAGAGGAGCTGACCACGACGTTTCGGTCCAACTTGGACCATTTACAAAAGACGGCAAGAACGAGACTAATATAAGATTTTCTACTCTCAATCTCTCTTTGTATTGATCACCAACGAAATATATCAGATGGGTGATATTTAGACTAATTAATAAACTGCAGTGACCCTCCTTTCTTATGTTCTTATGTTCTAATTCTTGTAGACTAATTCTTGTAGACTAATTCTTGTAGTGTGTGTGTGTGTAATTTGCATTACACACACGCACATGCACACACACACACACACACACACACACACACACACACACACACACACACACACACACACACACA
>NC_091302.1:52930683-52958183 GCF_038502225.1 Cherax quadricarinatus | reverse complement strand
ACGCAGGAAACACACAAGACGCAGGAAACACACAAGACGCAGGAAACACACAAGACGCAGGAAACACACAAGACGCAGGAAACACACAAGACGCAGGAAACACACAAGACGCAGGAAACACACAAGACGCAGGAAACACACAAGACGCAGGCACAAGATGCGTGAAACACACAAGACGCAGGAAACACACAAAGAATGGTAAAACACACAAGACACAGAAACACGCGCAGATAGGAAACACACAAGACGCGCGGGAAACACACAAGACGTGAAGAAACAGCCAAGACGCAGAAAACACACAAGACGCAGGAAACACACAAGACGCAGGAAACACACAAGACGCAGGAAACACACAAGACGCAGGAAACACACAAGACGCAGGAAACACACAAGACGCAGGAAACACACAAGACGCAGGAAACACACAAGACGCAGGAAACACACAAGACGCAGGAAACACACAAGACGCAGGAAACACACAAGACGCAGGAAACACACAAGACGCAGGAAACACACAAGACGCAGGAAACACACAAGACGCAGGATAAAGCAGGACACACAATTTTGGTAATAAATATGGGATGTGAATAAGTAGTGCCGAATAGGTAAAATTAGTCAATTAGCAAGAACTCATTTAAAATTAAGTCCTTTCTAAAATTTTCTGGGATATTTTATATATTTTTTTCACTTATGTTAATGTAAAATTATAATTTAAACTAAAGAACCTTAGAAAACTTACCTGACCTTATTATAACAAGCGCAATGTAATTTAGCCTCATCCAACTAAATATATTTTAGATAAGTTTACAATAGTTTAATAATAAACAAAGACAGTGAAATATATTTTTTTCTTTAGGTTCAGAACGATTTTTGAGAAACTATTGCATACACAAATTTTCGCTTGTCTTATTCGGCAAGAAGAGCGTTGCGAGAGAGAGAGAGAGAGAGAGAGAGAGAGAGAGAGAGAGAGAGAGAGAGAGAGAGAGAGAGAGAGAGAGAGAGAGAGAGAGAGAGAGAGAGAGAGAGAGAGAGAGAGAGAGAGAGAGAGTAGAGGGGGTGTTACGGAGAGAGAGAGAGAGAGAGAGAGAGAGAGAGAGAGAGAGAGAGAGAGAGAGAGAGAGAGAGAGAGAGAGAGAGAGAGAGAGAGAGAGAGAGAGAGAGAGAGAGAGAGAGAGAGAGAAAGAGAGAGAGAGAGAGAGAGGAGAGAGAGAGAGAGAGAGAGAGCTCGAGAGAGACCGAGAGAGAGAGAGAGAGAGAGAGAGAGAGAGAGAGAGAGAGAGAGAGAGAGAGAGAGAGAGAGTGACAGGTGATCACAGTAGAGAGAGGGGAAAATTAGCGAGGGGAAATCTGAAGCTCCTTTGTAAACAAAGGAGCTGAGATGAACGGCATCTTGCATGAATGGTGGGGGTGAGAGGGGAGAGAGAGGGAGAGAGGGGAGAATAAAGGGAGGGGGAGAAGGTAGGGGGTAAGAAAATGGAAGAGTGAGGGGAGGAGAGTGAGAGAGAACTATTGATAAATAATTTAACGAGTCGAAAACAGAGACTACAAAAGAAGTGTTTGAATAAATTAACCGAGGGAGAGACAGTGTGGGAGAAATAGTGAGTGAGAGACAGTGAGAGAGAGACTGTGAGGGAGAGACAGTGAGGGAGAAAGTGAGGGAGAGACAGTGTGGGAGAAATAGTGAGTGAGAGACAGTGAGAGAGAGACTGTGAGGGAGAGACAGTGAGGGAGAAAGTGAGGGAGAGACAGTGTGGGAGAAATAGTGAGTGAGAGACAGTGAGAGAGAGACTGTGAGGGAGAGACAGTGAGGGAGAAAGTGAGGGAGAGACAATGTGGGAGAAATAGTGAGTGAGAGACAGTGAGAGAGAGACTGTGAGGGAGAGACAGTGAGGGAGAAAGTGAGGGAGAGACAGTGTGGGAGAAATAGTGAGTGAGAGACAGTGAGAGAGAGACTGTGAGGGAGAGACAGTGAGGGAGAAAGTGAGGGAGAGACAGTGTGGGAGAAATAGTGAGTGAGAGACAGTGAGAGAGAGACTGTAAGGGAGAGACAGTGAGGGAGAAAGTGAGGGAGAGACAGCGTGGAAGAAATAGTGAGTGAGAGACAGTGAGGGAGAGAAAGTGAGGAGAGATAGTAACGGAGAGACAGTGAGGGGGAGGCAGTGAGGGAGAGACAGTGAGGTAGAGACAGTGAGGGAGAGACAGTGTGAAAAAATAGTGAGGGACAGATAGTTGAGGGAGAAATAGTGAGGGAGAGACAACGAGGGAGAGATAACAAGGGAGAAATAATGACGGAGACAGTGAGGGGAGACAGTGAGGGAGAGATAGTAAGGGGGACAGTGAGGGAGAGGTAGTAAAAGGGAGACAGGGAGGGAGAAACAATGAGGGAGAGACAGTGAAGGAGAGACAGTGAGGAAGAGAAATAGATGGCAAGAAAAAGGGAGTTGGAAAATAAAGAGAGAGAGAGAGAGAGAGAGAGAGATGATGACGACTGAGGATTACTGAATGAGGGGAGAAGGGCGCAGTGAGGGGAGAGACTGGCCAAGACGGCGCTGAGGGGAAATAAGAAATACTTCCTTCACACTCTACCTTCTGAAGACAGTGTTGAAGGAATGAAAGAACACTTCCTTCACTAGAATCAAGGCCAAGCAGGAAATCCAAAGAATCAAGGTGTCATCACAGAGGTATCAGGGAGGTATCAGGTAGGTATCAGGGAGGTACCAGGGAAGTATCAGGAAGGTATCAGGGAGGTATCAGGGAGGTATCACTGAGGTATCACTGAGGTATCAGGGAGGTATCAGGGAAGTATCAATGAGGTATCAGGGAGGTATCAGGGAGGTATCAGGTAGGTATCAGGGAGGTACCAGGGAAGTATCAGGGAGGTATCAGGGAGGTATCACTGAGGTATCACTGAGGTATCAGGGAGGTATCAGGTAGGTATCAGGGAGGTACCAGGGAAGTATCAGGGAGGTATCAGGGAGGTATCACTGAGGTATCACTGAGGTATCAGGGAGGTATCAGGGAAGTATCGATGAGTTATCAGGGAGTTATCAGGGAGGTATCAGGGAGGTATCAGGGAGGTATCAGGGAGCCACATGGGGGAGTTTTTAACTCCAGAAATCAGCTAACTTTAGAATCTGTCAGGTTGTCCAGGTCAACCTAGGTAGGTACTGGCTGTTCGTCACCCCATCACCACAATATACACGGTTGCAATTTGGAGAGCGACCAAACAGACAGGTCTTGTGAATGTGAAAAAAGAAAGAATGTTAAACGTTTTGCACTCTGGCAGGAACTGATATTCATTTTTTCTGTTTAATGGAACACAAAATATGGCAGCAGCTATGCTAGGCTGGGCCATCTACTGGTCCTGCCTAGCATGGACCAGTAGATCTGCCTAAAATGGGCCAGTAGACCTGCCTGAAATGGACCAGTAGACCTGCCTAACATGGGCCAGTAGACCTGCCTGGCATGGGCCAGTAGACCTGCCTAGCATGGGCCAGTAGACATGCCTAAAATGGGCCAGTAGACCTGCCTAGGATGGGCCAGTAAATCTGCCTGGCATGGACACAGGCTGAAACTGCCTCGCGACCGGGTTAAAATCCCCTCATTACCGGGTTTTAAATCCTCTCATCACCGGGTTTTAAATCCTCTCATCACCGGATTTTAAATCCCCTCATCACTGGGTTTTAAATCCCCTCATCACTGGGTTTTAAATCCCCTCATCACTGGGTTTTAAATCCCCTCATCACCGGGTTTTAAATCCTCTCATCACCTGGTTTTAAATCCCCTCATCACTGGGTTTTAAATCCCCTCATCACCGGGTTTTAAATCCCCTCATCACTGGGTTTTAAATCCCCTCATCACTGGGTTTTAAATCCTCTCATCACCGGGTTTTAAATCCCCTCATCACTGGGTTTTAAATCCCCTCATCACTGGGTTTTAAATCCCCTCATCACCGGGTTTTAAATCCCCTCATCACCGGGTTTTAAATCTTCTCATCACTGGGTTTTAAATCCCCTCATCGCTGGGTTTTAAATCCCCTCATCACCGGGTTTTAAATCCCCTCATCACTGGGTTTTAAATCCCCTCATCACTGGGTTTTAAATCCCCTCATCACTGGGTTTTAAATCCCCTCATCACCGGGTTTTAAATCCCCTCATCACCGGGTTTTAAATCCCCTCATCACTGGGTTTTAAATCCCCTCATCACCGGGTTTTAAATCCTCTTATCACTGGGTTTTAAATCCCCTCATCACTGGGTTTTAAATCCCCTCATCTCTGGGTTTTAAATCCCCTCATCACTGGTTTTTAAATCCCCTCATCACTGGGTTTTAAATCCCCTCATCACTGGGTTTTAAATCCCCTCATCACTGGGTTTTAAATCCCCTCATCACTGGGTTTTAAGTCCCCTCATCACTGGGTTTTAAATCCCCTCATCACTGGGTTTTAAATCCCCTCATCACTGAGTTTTAAATCCCCTCATCACTGGGTTTTAAATCCCCTCATCACTGGGTTTTAAATCCCCTCATCACTGGGTTTTAAATCCCCTCATCACTGGGTTTTAAATCCCCTCATCACTGGGTTTTAAATCCCCTCATCACTGGGTTTTAAATCCACTCATCACTGGGTTTTAAATCCCCTCATCACTGGGTTTTAAATCCCCTCATCACTGGGTTTTAAATCCCCTCATCACTGAGAGAAATAAGAGGCTGAGATACAAAGAAAAGGAAATGAGGTTCAAAATAAGGAGAAGAGTCCTGGTCTGGTCGTCTCTCTGACCAGACCTGGTCACAGACCGGCCCACGGGGGCGTTGACCCCCTAAGCCCTCTCCAGGTATACTCCAGGTATACCCACCAACATTATTAATAAAATTATGCAAGCTTCACGCTCATAAAACCCTGGTGGAGACATCATTGGTTGATGTTAGAGAGAGAGAGAGAGAGAGAGAGAGAGAGAGAGAGAGAGAGAGAGAGAGAGAGAGAGAGAGAGAGAGAGAGAGAGAGAGAGAGAGAGAAATTGTGGGAAGGGAAATGTCCAATCTGCTGAAACATAAGTTATTAAAATGGAAGGGAAAGTGAGAGGGAGAGAGGGGGAGCTGATAGTGCCAGGGAGGGCCAAGGTGGGCCAGAAATGGCCAGAGTGTGTCAGTGAGGGTCCACTGAGGGCTAGGAAGTGCCAGGGAGGACCAATAAGAGCCAGGGAGTGCCAGGGAGGGCCAGTGAGGGACAGGGTGAGTAAGGGATGACCAGGGGTGTCAAGGAGTGCTAGGGAGAGCAGGGTGGGCCAGGGTGGGCCAGGGTGGGCCAGGGTGGGCCAGGGTGGGCCAGGGTGGGCCAGGGTGGGCCAGGGTGGGCCAGGGTGGGCCAGGGTGGGCCAGGGTTGGCCAGAGAGGGCTGGTGCACACCTAGGAGACTCAAGGGAAATTAATAACTGTTCACTAACAACTCCATAACTGCCGTAGTGATGTGTGGCTGACACAGCCGTGTGTGGCTGACACAGCCGTGTGTGGCTGACACAGCCGTGAGTGGCTGACACAGCCGTGTGTGGCTGACACAGCCGTGTGTGGCTGACACAGCCGTGTGTGGCTGACACAGCCGTGAGTGGCTGACACAGCCGTGTGTGGCTGACACAGCCGTGAGTGGCTGACACAGCCGTGTGTGGCTGACACAGCCGTGTGTGGCTGACACAGCCGTGTGTGGCTGACACAGCCGTGTGTGGCTGACACAGCCGTGTGTGGCTGACACAGCCGTGTCTGGCTGACACAGCCGTGTCTGGCTGACACAGCCGTGTCTGGCTGACACAGCCGTGTCTGGCTGACACAGCCGTGTCTGGCTGACACAGCCGTGTCTGGCTGACACAGTCGTGTGTGGCTGACAGCCGTGTGTGGCTGACACAGCCGTGTGTGGCTGACACAGCCGTGTGTGGCTGACACAGCCGTGTCTGGCTGACACAGCCGTGTCTGGCTGACACAGCCGTGTGTGGCTGACACAGCCGTGTGTGGCTGACACAGCCGTGTGTGGCTGACACAGTCGTGTGTGGCTGACACAGCCGTGTGTGGCTGACACAGCCGTGTGTGGCTGACACAGCCGTGTGTGGCTGACACAGCCGTGTGTGGCTGACACAGCCGTGTGGCTGACACAGCCGTGTGTGGCTGACACAGCCGTGTGTGGCTGACACAGCCGTGTGCGGCTGACACAGCCGTGTGTGGCTGACACGGCCGTGTGCGGCTGACACAGCCGTGTGTGGCTGACACAGCCGTGTGTGGCTGACACAGCCGTGTGCGGCTGACACAGCCGTGTGTGGCTGACACGGCCGTGTGCGGCTGACACAGCCGTGTGTGGCTGACACAGCCGTGTGTGGCTGACACAGCCGTGTGCGGCTGACACAGCCGTGTGTGGCTGACACAGCCGTGTGTGGCTGACACAGCCGTGTGTGGCTGACACAGCCGTGTGTGGCTGACACAGCCGTGTGTGGCTGACACAGCCGTGTGTGGCTGACACAGCCGTGTGTGGCTGACACAGCCGTGTGTGGCTGACACTAGTATTAAGCTTCATTAACACATTTCCTGTTTTAAAAATCATGTTAACATTTTTAAAAGAAAAAAACACGAAAACAAACCCTAATGTTTTTTATACACACACACACACACACACACACACACACACACACACACACACACACACACACACACACACACACACACACACACACACACACACACACACACACACACACACCTGGACAGGCTGCAGACCTGCTCCAGCAATTGGCTCCTGGAGTTCAACCCCACCAAGTGCAAAGTCATGAAGATTGGGGAAGGGCAAAGAAGACCACGGACGGAGTACAGTCTAGAAGGCCAGAGACTACAAACTTCACTCAGAGAAAAGGATCTTGACGTGAGTATAAAACCAGGCAGGTCTTCTGAGGCGCACATCAACCAAATAACTGCGGCAGCATAAGGACGATTGGTAAACCTGAGAACAGTATTCAGACATCTTAATAAGGAGTCATTCAGGATCCTGTACATTAGGCCTATACTGGAGTATACAGCGCCGGTTTGGAACCATAACCTAGCCAAGCATGTAAGGAAACTAGAGAAAGTGCAAAGGTTTGCAACAAGACTAGTCCCGGAGCTAAAGAGTATGTCCTACGAGCAGAGTTTAAGGAAAATCAACCTGACGACACTGGAAGACAGGAGAGATAGGGAGGATATGATAACGACATATAAATACTGAGAGGAATAAACAAGGTAGACAGAGACAGGATGTTCCAGAGATGGGACACAGCAACAAGGGGACACAGTTGGAAGTTGAAGACTCAGATGAATCGCAGAGATGTCAGGAATTATTTCTTCAGTCACAGAGTTGTCAGGAAGTGGAATAGTCTGGTATGCGATGTAGTGGAGGCAAGATCCATACACAGCTTTAAGGAGAAGTATGATAAAGCTCACGGAGCAGGTAGAGTGACTGAGTAGCGACCAGTAAAGAGTCGGGGTCAGGAGCTCAGACTCGACCCCTGTAACCACAACCAGGTGAGTACAACTAGGTAAGTACACACCCACACATACACAAACAAACACACACACAAACATACACACACAAACACAAACATTCCAAGTGACAGCTGCAGCCGATTTGTTGTTGAAGACTCACCCCTCACCCCGTCTCCCCTCTGCTGATCGAGGGGAGGAAAGACTGAGGGGAGAGGATCGAGGAGTAAAGGGAGGGAGAGGGGAAGAGGAGAAGAGTCGCCGAGTTCAATCCCTTTGCTCCCCTTTACCATTAATTACGCAACACAGATAATTGGTCAAAACAATTATTGATGGGGGGAGGGGAGGGGTCTCCAGGGTATAGCAACAGCAGCAACAACAGCAGTAACGACAACAGCAACAACTGCAGTAATAACTGCAGCAGCAACAACAGCAGCAACAACAGTAATAACAGCACCAACAAAACAGCAGCAACAACAACAGCAGCAGAAAAACAACAGTAACAACAGCAGTAACAGCATCAACAACAGCAACAACAGAACCAACAACAACAGCACAAGCAACAACAGAAGTAACAACAGCAGCAACAACAGCACAACCACTACCATTTAGGTGGTAAAATATACAGGAATCCAGGGCTGATCGTTCTTCAGGACCTCCCGCCATCCTAGTACACCATTCAGTGTTCTCACCTGTAGGTAGGGATCGTATCCTCCCGTTTCACACAGGTGTTCTGTTGCTGCTTGTCCTCAGTCTAGTGGTATGTGAGGTGTGAGGTATATGCCAGGCAGGTATATAGTTCAACGCTGGATGCCAAGCAGGTATGGTGGGGTTCCTCCTCCATCACCGGCGTCAGGTCTCTTGAGGTGTTGAATGTCACAGAAGAGAAATGAGCCCGAAGCCTTTCGTGGAGCTTAGGCAGATTCTTATTTAAAATACGAGGTTTTCCATATGCACAACTAAATGTCACTCGTCTCTGTACAAACATTGTAACATGTGGAAATAAATTTACTGCCCCTTTTCCATGGTAGCAGACAAGAGAGGTATATGATGTGAGAATTTCTGGTTCACTCAGCTATGGTTTTTGTAGGTTTCCAGTGATAGAAATAGAACCTGTGAAGTACACCCTATCCTTGCTGGTCCTGCCCTCCAGATCTGGGATACACACACTGCCCTGCCCAGCACTGTCTCCTGTGATGTCACACAGGCGGAAATCCACTTGCCGCAGTTGTACATTAGACATCCACAGTATTTTCAGGTGTTCTGGGTCTGGATCAGTATCTTCCACTGCCAGTATCGGATATCCAGATGACTCAGTAACCTATAGCTACGATTAAGTATGGAAAGCTATTCTTAAAGGCTGCAACTGACCTTTCCCAGACATGTTTCCATGGCACACCACAATGGATATTATTGTAGGTGCAGGAGGCTCGGCTCCCTTCCTGCCACACAATATGGCCATTAGTGTCGAAAATATAGTATCTGGATAGCTTTTGCTAGTTGGCTGCCTTGTTTGTGTATCCTAGCATAGTCACCACAGTGATTTCTCACCCGGTGTGCATGTCTCTTGACAGTTCTGCTCTCACCCGCTTTTCTCTAACACACATTTATCAGGACATCGCCTGGCACTGCAGACCCACTGTTGTTCACATCACGTGCAACAGATACATATACACAGCAACAGCAGCACGTTATACCTGCTATTGCTGCTGCTTCTACTGCTGCTATATGCTGGTAGCTGGGTCGTGATTCTGTCTTATTAGGTCTTGCTATTCCTTTAAGATATGTTGCCATTGTTGGTGGAAAATACCCTGGTGAGGCTACAACATAAGTACTGAGGTCTCACCCTGGGGTATGAGCTGCAGCACAACCTGTCATGCAGACCTTCCTCTCTCTGCTTTGAGCGCTGGCTACATCCTAACTATATTCTAACAGCCTCAGTAAGCTTGTAATCCTGTTCTGAATCATTGATCAGAGTGGATAAACAATAATCATCATCTGTGTTTTCAATATTGAGAGCAAGACTTGACTGAGTGGACAGGCGCCTCCTGAGTCTCTGACCACCTACCCCAAACTTTATTTTGTGAGATATGTAAATTAACTCTGTAGAGTGCTGCACACAAGGCAAAATGACAAGCTGGCAGATCTATGTACATTTGCCTATGTTCACCTAGCATCAAGTTGGTACCTAAGATTTAGTCCACTTTTGTGCAACACATTTTAAGAGCTGAACAACCCCGTTGAAAAATAAATGCCACACTGGTTGCCCTTCTCGAGTCACTCTACATAAATAATCTGAAAAATGCCTTCTGTCACGCCATTTACTCAACATGTATTCTCTGCGCCAATTTTCAGTAAACGGACTGAACATTAGTAGCAGGCAATTGGACTTTGTCTATATTGCCTTGGACAGTCGACTCTGTCCACATGACGTATTCGCATAAACATATTCTTTTATTGAGTCAGTCTGACTACTTATTTTGAGCACCTCTCCTTACCACACTGTGTGGTTCACTTTACCAGATGGTACACTATCCACTCAGCACATCACAGATGGTACAATACCCTCTGAACACACCTCAGACGGCACACTACCCACTGAACACACCACAGAAGGTACACTAGACACTCAACACATCACAGATGGTACACTAGCCACTCAACACATCACAGATGGTACACTAGCCACTCAACACATCCCAAGGGTTTTGCTGGACATGTATATTCAACAATGCGCAAATCCCTTAAAGCTGAACGAGTCAAAAACCAAAATGCTACGATCAGAATTGCCACTCAGAGTCCCTGGTTCACTCTGGTCCCATCCTCTGGTGAGCACGACCTCCTGCATCAAATGGAACTTTTAATAATAATAATAATAATAATAATAATAATAATAATAATAATAATAATAATAATAATAATAATAATAATAATATAATATTTCTAGTAAATAGTTTACTGGTATTTTATTCTGTGTATATTCTCAGAAGTATATCTCCTTATAGTGTTCGCACTGGCAGCAGCATTGTATATGTACTTGGGGGTATATACCTCTGAATGTATACAAGCTTAAAAGGGTTATCTCAGAGTATATACACTGAGAAGGGTATATATCTCAGAGTATATACACTGGGGAAAACGTATATCTCAGTGTACATACGCTGGGACGGGTGTATATCTCAGTGTATATACACTAGGAGGGTGTATATTTCGGTGTATATACACTGGGAGGGGTGTATATCTCAGTGTATATACACTGAGAGGGGTGTATATCTCAGTGTATATGCACTGAGAGGGGTGTATATCTCAGTGTATATACACTGCAACGGGTGTATATCTGAATGTATATGCACTGGGAGGGGTGTATATCTCACTACTAGTCAAAAAATTTTTGACTGGAAGTGAGCAGGTAGCATGCAGCCTTAATGACCTTCGTGTAGTCGATAGGCTTCAACCCTAATGAAGCCAGCCAATAAACCAGTTCTGTGTGGGAATGCTTCATCTCTGAGAGAAAGCTTGCAAGCTTAAAGTTGACGCGGAAGGTTCGCTCAGAACTCCCCCGGAGAACGTCTGGACTTGGACTTACTCGGCAAAGATTACCTTCAGCAAAATTCGTGAGTTACTCAGTTAATGTAAATAATTCTGTGGCGCCCCTAGCGGCAGCAGAGCTCTTCTGCAGCTTTCCTAAAACTAGACCAATTTCAGCACCAGCAGGAACAGCAGTACTAGGAGCAGTAGCAGAAGTACTAATAGCAATAACAGAAGAAGTAGCAGCATCAGTACCAACAGCAGCAGCAGCAACAGCAGCAGCATCAGTACCAGCATCCACATCAGCAGAAGCAGCATCAGCATCATCATCAGCAGCAAATACAGCCTGGATGTCTCTGTGACGCCAGTGTTGCTATGTGAGGCAGAGCTGAACCTTTCCAGTGATGAGTTCCTCTAGCTCCTGGCCCCGCCTCTTCACCGGTTGCTACTAGGCCCTCTCTCTCCCCGCTCCATGAGCTTTATCAAACCTCGTCTTAAAACTGTGTATGGTTCCTGCCTCCACTACGTCATTTCCTGCTATTCCACTGTGTGTGTGTGTGTGTGTGTGTGTGTGTGTGTGTGTGTGTGTGTCAGGCCAGTGTGTGTGTGTGTGTGTGTGTGTGTGTGTGTGTGTGTGTGTGTGTGTGTGTGTGTGTGTGTGTGTGTGTGTGTGTGTGTGTAAGAGAGAGGGAGAGGAGTGAAAAGAAGAAATACACAGTGAGAGTAGTAGGCAGCCGGGCTGTAAATTCGATAACAAATCCTTGTTCTCTACAGCCAAGCTCGCTCTCAACTGAGCCACCATCGCTACTGCGGCGAAAGGAATGGCGAAGGGATGGAAAATGGATGGGAAATGGAATGTGCGATTTGAATACACATTTCCCCTCTCCAGGGGGCGGCACAGATGAGGGGATACACACAACGAGACAATCGAGAAGGAGAGAGACAACACAAATGATGGTCTCTAAACAGCAAGGAATAGCGAAAAATCTCTCGACACCCGTCACATGCGTTAGACGAGCCGGCCTATGGCCGGGCTCCGGGAGTAGAAAGACTCTCGAAACTTATCAAAGGTATATCACTGCTATGAGAGTGACGGTGGTGTAAATCACACTTCATGAAGAAGATATCAAGTGGGGGAACTCTGACCCTGCCATAATTATCCAGTCTTTTCAAGGGAATCAAGCCCCCCCCCAGGCCTGGTCTGGAACCGGGAGGCCTAGCCTGATCAACCAGACTCGGGTGCTCCGCCTCTTGTTCTACAGCAGATACCGCAGAACTATACACCAGCGAGAAGTTTGCTGCCACCTGAGAGTATACACCACTCCCTTGGTTGGCCTGCCCTCCATCCTTGTTTCAGTTTGAGAGCTAGGCTGAAGGACTTCACAGGAATGTTTATAAATGACAGTAATCAAGCAGAATGTTGTGATGACTGTTGAAGACTTCAGACAGCTATCAGCCAGGTAGTGATGGCTGTCAGTAGCTTCAGGCAGCTATCAGTTAGGTAGTGATGGTTGTCAGTGGCTTCAGACACCTATCAGCCAGATTGTGATGGCTGCCAATGGCTCCAGGCAGCTATCAGCCAGATTGTGATGGCTGTCAGTGACTTCAGGCAGCTATCAGTCAGGTTATGCTGGCTGTCAGTGGTTTCAATCAGACATCTTCCTGGTTGTGATGTCTGTCAGTGATTTCAGGCAGCTATCAGCCAGTTGTGATAGCTGTCAGTGACTTCAGGCAGCTATCAGCCGGATTGTGATGGCTGTCCGTGACCTCAGGCAGCTATCAGCCAGGTTACGATGGCTGTCCGTGGCTCCAGGCGGCAATTACCTGGACGATTTCCTTGGTCATCAGGGATATCTGTCCCCAGGCCGGGCTGTGAGAGGAGGAACACCCTGGGAGCCAGACACAACACTCTGGGAACCAGACACAACACCCTGGGAACCAGACACAACACCCTGGGAACCAGACACAACACCCTGGGAACCAGACACAACACCCTGGGAACCAGACACAACACCCTGGGAACCAGACACAACACCCTGGGAGCCAGACACAACACCCTGGGAGCCAGACACAACACCCTGGGAACCAGACACAACATCCTGGGAACCAGACACAACACCCTGGGAGCCAGACACAACACCCTGGGAGCCAGACACAACACCCTGGGAGCCAGACACAACACCCTGGGAGCCAGACACAACACCCTGGGAACCAGACACAACACTCTGGGAACCAGACACAACACCCTGGGAACCAGACACAACACCCTGGGAACCAGACACAACACCCTGGGAACCAGACACAACACCCTGGGAACCAGACACAACACCCTGGGAACCAGACACAACACTCTGGGAACCAGACACAACACCCTGGGAACCAGACACAACACCCTGGGAACCAGACACAACACCCTGGGAGCCAGACACAACACCCTGGGAACCAGACACAACACTCTGGGAACCAGACACAACACCCTGGGAACCAGACACAACACCCTGGGAACCAGACACAACACTCTGGGAACCAGACACAACACCCTGGGAACCAGACACAACACCCTGGGAGCCAGACACAACACCCTGGGAGCCAGACACAACACTCTGGGAACCAGACACAACACCCTGAGAACCAGACACAACACTCTGGGAACCAGACACAACACCCTGGGAACCAGACACAACACCCTGGGAACCAGACACAACACCCTGGGAACCAGACACAACACTCTGGGAACCAGACACAACACCCTGGGAACCAGACACAACACCCTGGGAACCAGACACAACACCCTGGGAGCCAGACACAACACTCTGGGAACCAGACACAACACCCTGAGAACCAGACACAACACTCTGGGAACCAGACACAACACCCTGGGAACCAGACACAACACCCTGGGAACCAGACACAACACCCTGGGAGCCAGACACAACACCCTGGGAACCAGACACAACACTCTGGGAACCAGACACAACACCCTGGGAACCAGACACAACACCCTGGGAACCAGACACAACACCCTGGGAACCAGACACAACACCCTGGGAACCAGACACAACACCCTGGGAACCAGACACAACACCCTGGGAGCCAGACACAACACCCTGGGAGCCAGACACAACACCCTGGGAACCAGACACAACACTCTGGGAACCAGACACAACACCCTGGGAACCAGACACAACACCCTGGGAACCAGACACAACACCCTGGGAACCAGACACAACACCCTGGGAACCAGACACAACACCCTGGGAACCAGACACAACACCCTGGGAGCCAGACACAACACCCTGGGAGCCAGACACAACACCCTGGGAACCAGACACAACACTCTGGGAACCAGACACAACACCCTGGGAACCAGACACAACACCCTGGGAACCAGACACAACACCCTGGGAACCAGACACAACACCCTGGGAACCAGACACAACACCCTGGGAACCAGACACAACACCCTGGGAGCCAGACACAACACCCTGGGAGCCAGACACAACACCCTGGGAGCCAGACACAACACCCTGGGAACCAGACACAACACCCTGGGAACCAGACACAACACCCTGGGAACCAGACACAACACCCTGGGAGCCAGACACAACACCCTGGGAGCCAGACACAACACCCTGGGAACCAGACACAACACTCTGGGAACCAGACACAACACCCTGGGAACCAGACACAACACCCTGGGAACCAGACACAACACCCTGGGAACCAGACACAACACCCTGGGAACCAGACACAACACCCTGGGAACCAGACACAACACCCTGGGAGCCAGACACAACACCCTGGGAGCCAGACACAACACCCTGGGAGCCAGACACAACACCCTGGGAGCCAGACACAACACCCTGGGAACCAGACACAACACCCTGGGAACCAGACACAGGTAAACCACAGGATGAAGGGGCGGAGGAGGGGGTGACCCTAGAGCCCTGGGGTCATCTCCTCCCTCCTACCCATCACCATCCCTCCACCAATTACCCCTCCCTCTCCCCCCTCCCCTCACCACTTCACTAACGAGGGGAACCACACAAATCTTCCCTCTGGTCGACTAGTTTTGCTGTGATGTAAAAAACCCGAATACATTTTTTTAGTCCCTCAAAAAAAAATATTTTCAATAAAAATAAAAAACTGGTTTTTCTCGTTTTGGTTTAAATCTATTGATGGAAAAACAAATATTCGTTTAATATATTTCGCGCGAGAACCGAATTTTGTCGGATGTAAAAATGAAGGTGAATATTTTCGTATTTTATGGGTGAAAAATATCACCTTTCTTATGTTCTTGTGAGAGTGACCTGCCTGGTGTGGGCCAGTAGGCCTGCTGCAGTGTTCCTCCCTTCTTACGTGTTTATATATCTTTTTTTAGCACATCAGCAGTTTCCCACCAAGGCAGGGTGGCCCGAAAAAGAAAAACCTCCACCATCATTCACTCCATCACTGTCCTGCCAGACGGATGCTTTACACTACAGTTATAAAACTGCAACATTAACACCCGTCCTTCAGTGTGCAGGCACTGTACTTCCCACCTCCAGGACTCAAGTCCAGCCTCCCAGTTTCCTTGAATCACTTCATAAATGATATCTTGCTCACACTCCAACAGCACGTCAAGTTCTAAAAGGCATTTGTTTCCATTCTCTCGTGTCTAACACGCTCACCCACGCTTGCTGGAAGTCAAAGCCCCTCGTACACAAAACCTCCGTTACCCCCCCCCCCTCCCTCCAACCTTTCCTAGGCCGATCCCGACCCCGCCTTCACTTCACTACAGATATATACACTCTCTCGTTTATATATTTGAAGTTTTTTTTTGTGCGTTTGAAAATACGTCTTCAGAGAAATAAGTTTCCCTGAAGATGTTTGTACACACACGAAAGCGATCAAATGTTTTTATAATTTTTTTGTGCTAAGTGTAAAATTGCAACCAACGGGTTTACAGCTATTTCTTCCCACAATAAGATGTATGAGCGGGAAGAGCATCTCGTGACCTTGACATGACCCAAGGTCACACGCGGCGTGACCTTGACCTTTACTAGGGTCAGTCAGCTTGACCTTGACCTATACTAGGGTCAGTCAGCGTGACCTTGACCTTTACTAGGGTCAGTCAGCGTGACCTTAACCTTTATTAGGGTCAGTCAGCGTGACCTTGACTTTTACTAGGGTAAGTCAGCTTGACCTTGACCTATACTAGGGTCAGTCAACGTGACCTTAACCTTTACTAGGGTCAGTCAACGTGACCTTAACCTTTACAAGGGTCAGTCAACGTGACCTTAACCTTTACTAGGGTCAGTCAACGTGACCTTAACCTTTATTAGGGTCAGTCAACGTGACCTTAACCTTTACTAGGGCCAGTCAACGTGACCTTAACCTTTACTAGGGTCAGTCAGCGTGACCTTAACCTTTACAAGGGTCAGTCAACGTGACCTTAACCTTTACTAGGGTCAGTCAACGTGACCTTAACCTTTACTAGGGTCAGTCAACGTGACCTTAACCTTTACTAGGGTCAGTCAACGTGACCTTAACCTTTACTAGGGTCAGTCAGCGTGACCTTAACCTTTACTAGGGTCAGTCAGCGTGACCTTAACCTTTACTAGGGTCAGTCAACGTGACCTTAACCTTTACTAGGGTCAGTCAACGTGACCTTAACCTTTACTAGGGTCAGTCAGCGTGACCTTAACCTTTACTAGGGTCAGTCAACGTGACCTTAACCTTTACTAGGGTCAGTCAACGTGACCTTAACCTTTACTAGGGTCAGTCAACGTGACCTTAACCTTTACTAGGGTCAGTCAACGTGACCTTAACCTTTACTAGGGTCAGTCAGCGTGACCTTGACCTTTACTAGGGTCAGTCAGCGTGACCTTAACCTTTACTAGGGTCAGTCAGCGTGACCTTGACCTTTACTAGGGTCAGTCAACGTGACCTTAACCTTTACTAGGGTCAGTCAGCGTGACCTTAACCTTTACAAGGGTCAGTCAACGTGACTTTAACCTTTACTAGGGTCAGTCAACGTGACCTTAACCTTTACTAGGGTCAGTCAGCGTGACCTTAACCTTTACTAGGGTCAGTCAGCGTGACCTTAACCTTTACTAGGGTCAGTCAGCGTGACCTTAACCTTTACTAGGGTCAGTCAACGTGACCTTAACCTTTACTAGGGTCAGTCAGCGTGACCTTAACCTTTACTAGGGTCAGTCAGCGTGACCTTAACCTTTACTAGGGTCAGTCAGCGTGACCTTAACCTTTACTAGGGTCAGTCAACGTGACCTTAACCTTTACTAGGGTCAGTCAGCGTGACCTTAACCTTTACTAGGGTCAGTCAGCGTGACCTTAACCTTTACTAGGGTCAGTCAGCGTGACCTTAAACATTAAAGGATCACAAAAACACTCAACTGTACTGAAACAAATAACAAGTCTATAAGCCACCCCGACACACACACACACACACACACACACACACACACACATATATATATATATATATATATATATATATATATATATATATATATATTGGAAAAAAATAAAAGAGAAAGAACTATTAAGAAATAAAGAGAGAAAGTAAAGATATATGCACTGAGGATATCGGTAAAAGTTTTAAGAGCAGTTATAAAGAGAAGCTCTTATTGACAATTACTCTCAGAGTAGAGAGTGGAAGCTTGAGTGAACAGTCACGTGGCATCAACAAGTTTGAGGGGACATGACTCGGTCCTGGGACCTTATTCACTCTGGCAGAGTATCTCAGGTCTCTACACAAGCTGCTGCTTGTGTAGATACTGAATCTGGAGTTCCTCTCGTCAGTGTAATACTGCAGACTAATCCCTTGAATGCCTGCCATAAGGATGTCATTGATCTGGCTCCCTCGTGTGCTCTAGGCAAAATATGGAGGGGGGAATGTGTGTAATTGTCGAGCTGTCGATGGTTGTGTGTGTGTGTGTGTGTGTGTGTGTGTGTGTGTGTGTGTGTGTGTGTGTGTGTGTGTGTGTGTGTGTGTGTGTGTGTGTGTGTGTGTGTGTGTGTGTGTGTGTGTGTGTGTGTGTGTGTGTGTGTGTGTGTGTGTGTGTGTGTGTGTGTGTGTGTGTGTGTGTGTGTGTTGATGTGTGTACTCACCTATTTGTACTCGCCTATTTGTGGTTGCAGGGGTCGAGTCTTAGCTCCTGGCCCCGCCTCTTCACCGGTTGCTACTGGGCCCTCTCTCTCCCCGCTCCATGAGCTTTATCAAACCTCGTCTTAAAACTGTGTATGGTTCCTGCCTCCACTACGTCATTTTCTAGGCTATTCCACTGCCTTACAACTCTATGACTGAAGAAATACTACCTAATATCTCTCTGACTCATTTGTGTCTTCAACTTCCAATTGTGGCCTCTTGTTTCTGTGTCCCCTCCCTGGAACATCCTGTCTTTGTCCGCCTTGTCTATTCCACGCAGTATTTTATATGTCGTTATCATGTCTCCCCTGACCCTCCTGTCCTCCAGTGTCGTCAGGCCGATTTCCCTTAATCTTTCTTCATAGGACATTCCCCTTAGCTCTGGAACTAACCTTGTCGCAAACCTTTGTACTTTCTCTAGTTTCTTGACGTGCTTTATCAAGTGCGGGTTCCATACAGGTGCTGCATACTCCAGTATGGGCCTGACATACACGGTGTACATGTGTGTGTGTGTGTGTGTGTGTGTGTGTGTGTGTGTGTGTGTGTGTGTGTGTGTGTGTGTGTGTGTGTGTGTGTGTGTGTGTGTGTGTGTGTGTGTGTGTGTGTGTGTGTGTGTGTGTGTGTGTGTGTGTGTGCTCACCCAGTTGTGTTTGGGGGGTCGAGACTTCTGAACATAAGTACAGGACAGACCAGGTAACAAACAGACTTCTTCCCCCTAATAAACACGAAGAGGGGGGGCGCCCCCTACTCCCACAGCCCCAATAGACACGGAGAGGGGGCGCCCTTGCTTCCCCCCGCCCCAACAAACACAGGGAGTGGCGCCCCCCTCTCCCAGCACTCCACAACCAACCAACAACACCAAACTTAATTAGACTTTCCACTTAGGCCATTTCCACGCGCCTGCCACCCTCGTAGCCGGCTGTGCCTTACCCTCACGCACACACACACACACACACACACACACACACACACACACACACACACACACACACACACACACACACACACACACACACACACACACACACACACACACACACACACACACACACACACACACACACACACACACACACACACACACATACACACACACACACACACACAGAGGTATGATAAAGCTCACGGTTCAGGGAGAGTGACCTAGTAGCGACCAGTGAAGAGGCGGGGCCAGGAGTTTGGACTCGACCCCTGCAACCTCAACTAGGTGAGTACAACTAGGTGCGTACACGACAGACATGCTTTAAACAACTTACAAAGAGAGAGAGAGTGTTTGGAGTACGCACTGCACGGAGCATGTCACCAGAAAAACACATGCAATACCAGCTAACCTAACACCCGCTATTAGAAACCTGAAGACAAACTAGGTGAGTACAGGGAGGCATCACATCTATCTGACACATAGCGAACGTAGGATCGAGCTTCCAGAGTTATTTATAACATTTATACGCTTAAAATAATATTTCTCATCTATCTGAAGACGATTTTAAAGTGTGCAAGTTAATGATGCGAGTTTATACCTTAATAAACAGGTAAACAACAGGTAAACAACAGGTAAAGAAACAGGTAAACAGGCAAATAACTGGAAAATAAACGACTGTATAAATGGTAAAGACTTTTATGTACACAGTGGAGAAAGAGATAGTAAGAAATCTGTAAACTCAGTTTTGGATGTAGTTCAGAAGTACAGGTAGACCAGTACAGAAGTACAGGTAGACCAGTACAGAAGTACAGGTAGACCAGTACAGAAGTACAGGTAGACCAGTACAGAAGTACAGGTAGACCAGTACAGAAGTACAGGTAGACCAGTACAGAAGTACAGGTAGACCAGTACAGAAGTACAGGTAGACCAGTACAGAAGTACAGGTAGACCAGTACAGAAGTACAGGTAGACCAGTACAGAAGTACAGGTAGACCAGTACAGAAGTACAGGTAGACCAGTACAGAAGTACAGGTAGACCAGTACAGAAGTACAGGTAGACCAGTACAGAAGTACAGGTAGACCAGTACAGAAGTACAGGTAGACCAGTACAGAAGTACAGGTAGACCAGTACAGAAGTACAGGTAGACCAGTTCAGAAGTACAGGTAGACCAGTACAGAAGTACAGGTAGACCAGTACAGAAGTACAGGTAGACCAGTACAGAAGTACAGGTAGACCAGTACAGAAGTACAGGTAGACCAGTACAGAAGTACAGGTAGACCAGTACAGAAGTACAGGTAGACCAGTACAGAAGTACAGGTAGACCAGTTCAGAAGTACAGGTAGACCAGTACAGAAGTACAGGTAGACCAGTACAGAAGTACAGGTAGACCAGTACAGAAGTACAGGTAGACCAGTACAGAAGTACAGGTAGACCAGTACAGAAGTACAGGTAGACCAGTTCAGAAGTACAGGTAGACCAGTACAGAAGTACAGGTAGACCAGTACAGAAGTACAGGTAGACCAGTACAGAAGTACAGGTAGACCAGTTCAGAAGTACAGGTAGACCAGTACAGAAGTACAGGTAGACCAGTACAGAAGTACAGGTAGACCAGTACAGAAGTACAGGTAGACCAGTACAGAAGTACAGGTAGACCAGTACAGAAGTACAGGTAGACCAGTACAGAAGTACAGGTAGACCAGTACAGAAGTACAGGTAGACCAGTACGGAAGTACAGGTAGACCAGTACAGAAGTACAGGTAGACCAGTACAGAAGTACAGGTAGACCAGTACAGAAGTACAGGTAGACCAGTACAGAAGTACAGGTAGACCAGTACAGAAGTACAGGTAGACCAGTACGGAAGTACAGGTAGACCAGTACAGAAGTACAGGTAGTCCAGTACAGAAGTACAGGTAGACCAGTACAGAAGTACAGGTAGACCAGTTCAGAAGTACAGGTAGACCAGTACGGAAGTACAGGTAGACCAGTACAAAAGTACGGGTAGACCAGTACAAAAGTACGGGTAGACCAATACAAAAGTACGGGTAGACCAGTACAGAAGGAAAATACTGTAAGGAGAACGGACCGACCCATATGGCCAGGAGGAACAACATAAGCCTTGCCCAGCTTAAGAAGTCAAGCTGGGATATTGGTAGAGGTCATCAGCCTCCACCACTACAGTACACACACCAACACTTCTTTCTTGGGTTATGGCAGACCAAAGTAAACAAAATAACTCTCTGGACCGCTGGAGGCAGCCATGGAACTGACCCCAGCTTCTTCACAATACTTTAAGACCAGCAGCTGATCCCCCGATCACCTCTCTTGAGATCTTAACGATCAGGGACTGGCCCCAATCACGTCTTCGGAGCATTTTATAACCAGGCTCTAATCCCCAGTCACCTCTTCCGATATCTTAATGATCAGGGACTGTCTCCAATCACCCCTTAACAAAACTTTAGGACCAGAAGCTGATTCCCAGTCACCCTATCTTAGATCCTGACCCTTAATAGCTAATCTCAATCACCAGCTCTGACCACATCATGAGAACATGTTACGCCAACTCACCATCAAATAAATAATCCCATGTGGATGATGTGAAAATACACAAATAACCTGCACATAGGGGAGAGGAGCTTACGACGACTTTGCGATCCGACTTGGACCATTTACAAAGTCACACTGTGACTTTGTGCGAGTTATTTGTGTATTGTTCCAGTCACGGTATTGTGCCTTTTTGTTATTTACGATGTGAAAAGCCATGTGTGTGTATGTGAAATATAATTGTGAGAGAGAAACGATACTTACGTCGTGGAGGGTAGCTAAGGAACCCAGTGGCAATACGTCACATTGTTTGATCTCACATTCATTTACATTTCCTACACAAGTTTTCCACCTATATGGAAAATGGAATTTAATTTTTGATAAAATATTTCAGAACATGTATTACACTCGTAAGGTTTTTCACCAGTATGAATTCTTATATGGAGTTTTAGATGTGATTTCCCAGAAATTTTAAGTGATGTAGCTTTTATGTGGCACCTCATGACTATGGAATTTGTTGTGTTATATGTTCACATATTTACTTACTTGATGAACACCTACTTGGACCCGTGTTCAACACTGCTGTCAGCCTACCAATACTCGTGTTCAACACTGCTGTCAGTCTACCAGTACCCGTGTTCAACACTACTGTCACTACCGGTACCCGTGTTCAACGCTACTGTCATTACCTGTACCAGTATTCAACACTACTGTCACTACCGGTACCCGTGTTCAACACTACTGTCACTACCGGTACCCGTGTTCAACAGTACTGTCACTACCGGTACCCGTGTTCAACGCTACTGTCATTACCGGTACCCGTATTCAATACTACCGGTACCCGTGTTCATCACTACTGTCATTACCTGTACCCGTGTTCAACACTACTGTCACTACCGGTACCCGTGTTCAACACTACTGTCACTACCGGTACCCGTGTTCAGCACTACTGTCATTACCTGTACCCGTGTTCAACACTACTGTCACTACCGGTACCCGTGTTCAACACTACTGTCACTACCGGTACCCGTGTTCAACGCTACTGTCATTACCGGTACCCGTATTCAATACTACTGTCACTACCGGTACCCGTGTTCAGCACTACTGTCATTACCTGTACCCGTGTTCAACACTACTGTCACTACCGGTACCCGTGTTCAACACTACTGTCACTACCGGTACCCGTGTTCAACAGTACTGTCACTACCGGTACCCGTGTTCAACACTACTGTCACTACCGGTACCCGTGTTCAACACTACTGTCACTACCGGTACCCGTGTTCAACACTACTGTCACTACCGGTACCCGTGTTCAACACTACTGTCACTACCGGTACCCGTGTTCAACACTACTGTCACTACCGGTACCCGTGTTCAACACTACTGTCACTACCGGTACCCGTGTTCAACACTACTGTCACTACCGGTACCCGTGTTCAGCACTGCTGTCAGAGGTAACACAGACTTAGTGTCATGGTCAAGGAATCATTGAAGAGGTTTCGCCAGGCTTTTTTTTCCTTCCCTCAGGTTTGACCTGGAGTGTTTAAGCTGCGACCCCTCACTCCACGACCCCTCACTCCAGTGCGTGTGTGTGTGTGTGTGTGTGTGTGTGTGTGTGTGTGTGTGTGTGTGTGTGTGTGTGTGTGTGTGTGTGTGTGTGTGTGTGTGTGTGTGTGTGTGTGTGTGTGTGTGTGTGTGCATATATTCGTAGCGTGTTAATAATCCATGTAAGCCAAGAGGACCCAATTAGGGTCCTCTTCCCCCGGATGCCACCTACAACAGTCCATTCATTCTCAGGTACCTGTTTACTACTATGTGAAAAAAGGGGCAGCAGGTGTAAGGAGATTTACCTAGACATTAAAACATAAGAATGGAGGAACCCTTGCGGCAGGCCTACTGGCCCATACAGGGCAGGTGCATCTCAAAAGCAATCATTTCCACCCACGTTAAGCCTTGTCTGGGATTGAGCCAATACAGGTAGTATGCCTGCCTCTATGAAACGATGCCTCTATGATAGTGCCAGAGAGGCAGACAGTAAGCCTGTGAGTCAGTTTCCAAGTGGCACTCAACACTTCCTCCTGCCTCTCAGTGTTGTGTTGTGGCAGTTTCTGGTGATCACCTCACTTACTGTCTCACTCCGTCCCTAATATGATTTCCTTCTCGCTTATTGCACATCATATTCGTAATCTTGTATATGTGTGTGTGTTTGTGTGTGTGTGTGTGTGTGTGTGTGTGTGTGTGTGTGTGTGTGTGTGTGTGTGTGTGTGTGTGTGTGTGTGTGTGTATACTCACCTAGTTGTACTCACCTAGTTGAGGTTGCGGGGGTCGAGTCCGAGCTCCTGGCCCCGCCTCTTCACTGATCGCTACTAGGTCACTCTCCCTGAGCCGTGAGCTTTATCATACCTCTGCTTAAAGCTATGTATGGATCCTGCCTCCACTACATCGCTTCCCAAACTATTCCACTTACTGACTACTCTGTGGCTGAAGAAATACTTCCTAACATCCCTGTGATTCATCTGTGTCTTCAGCTTCCAACTGTGTCCCCTTGTTACTGTGTCCAATCTCTGGAACATCCTGTCTTTGTCCACCTTGTCAATTCCTCTCAGTACTTTGTATGTCGTTATCATGTCCCCCCTAACTCTCCTGTCCTCCAGTGTCGTCAGGTTGATTTCCCTTAACCTCTCCTCGTAGGACATACCTCTTAGCTCTGGGACTAGTCTTGTTGCAAACCTTTGCAACGTGTGTGTGTGTGTGTGATTACATCGACTCAAGGCTGAGGGACTGATTACGTCAAACTACTTCTGATCTTCATCATTCTCCTTCGTATGGACTGATGAAACCACTGTGTGGCGAAACGATTCCCCAGTAAAAATAGCTAAGTGTTGCACATGTGTCTAATTTATCAACTTGTCGGTTCTCTGAACCATTTATCTGCACTCCTCTTAGTGTATTATATAAGAGAGAAGGAGCACTGCAGGAGGCTTACTGGCCCATGCGAGGCAAGTCCAAGTCACTTACCGTTCCAAGCTATTGGCCTAAGCTAGTCAGGTCCAAACCACATCCACCCAAGAAGGAAGGAGCGCTGCGTCAGACCTACTGGCACAAGCTACCCAGGTCCTACTGACATCCACCCACACCTACTCATATATTTACCCAACCTATTTTTAAAGCTGCACAACGTTTTAGCTTCTATGACGGCACTCGGGAGTTTGTTCCACTGATCCACAACTCTATTACCAAACCAGTGCTTTCCTATATCCTTCCTGAATTTGAATTTTTCCAACTTAAAACCACTGCAGCGAGTCCTGTCTTGGCTAGATATTTTTAGCACGTTATTTATATTCCCTTTATTTACTCCTGTTTTCCATTAATATACCTCAATCATATCCCCCCTAATTCTAGAGAGTGCAGATTCAGGACCCTCAGTCTGTCCTCGTAGGAAAGATTTCTGATACATGGGATCAACTTTGTCATCCTCCTTTGTACGTTTTCATGACATAAGAAAAGAGAAACACTAGAGTAGGCCTGTTGGTCCAAATTTCTCCTCCTATTCTGTGTGCCTCGACTTTCCTCAACAGTCTCCGATCTGGTACTAATCTTGTTGCAAACTTCCGGACCTTCCCGAGATGCGCGTCATCATGACTGGTAGTGCAAAACCCGTCAAGTGGAAATAAAGACGCCAGTAACTGAAGATCATTTTAATTCTACGTTTCGCTCAAGGCTTGATAAAGCCTATCCTAGGGCGAAACGGTGCATTAAATGGATCCTCTGCCACAGGTATCTTTATTTCCATGGCAACTAACAGTGAAAAAACTCCCACAATGTCACTGTCGGCAGAGTTGAGTCGCCGCACACTGCGAATGTACTCAGTTAATTTTATATATATATATGTCGTGCCGAATAGGGAGAACTTGCGATCTTGGCTTAAATAGCAACGTTCATCTTGCCATATAGGACAAGCGAAAATTTGTGTATGCAATAATTTCACCAAAATTATTCTGAACCTAACGAAAAAAATATATTTCACTGTGTTTGTTTAATATTAAATTATTGTAAACAAATCTGAAATATATTTAGTTGGGTTAGGCTAAAATAAATTGAGCTTGAAAAAAAATATATCTTTAAACGAATAAGAGAAAATTTCAGAAAGGAATTAATTTTAAATGAGTTCTTGCTAATTGACCAGTTTTACATATTCGGCACGACATATATATACTTAAGGATGGTCAGGTTCAGTTGCCTCAGCGTCTCCTCATACTGAATTCTTCTCAGCTCTGAGACAAGTATGTTGCAAACCTTTGGTTCACCTCTATTTTTTATTCATGACTGATCAGGTGAAGGTGCTACACTGGGGCTAAGTACTCGATGATACACTTCACATACGTCTTGCACAGTGCCCTATAGTAGACAAATTTCTGACTAGTGGGAAGGGTTGGGTTTGAGGTTGGTTGTTCGGCTGGTTGGGTAACGTGGGTTTAAAGCCTATCGACTACACTATGGCCATTAAGATTACACTGTAACTTCTTCACCCGTGTCTGAGAAGGCTTTGCCTACAATAGGCCAGTAAGCCTTCTGCAGTGCTAATCCCTCTTAAAAAACTATTTCTTTTGCTTGTGTCACGTCTTCTAGTTTATGTACAGGCAAATGTATCATACATTTCCATGAAATCTAGAAATATTTTGTCTATCAAGTTTCTCTGTTCTTGTGACACGTGTAACACTTGTACCACAATCATAACATTTGCATAACAGCTGTAAATCTGTGTTATACTGGGTTTATCAGGAAATTCATAAAATCGGTCATCTGTCAAAGAGGCGGGGGACGGGTGCCTAAACTCGAACCCCGTAACTATAAACAGGTGTGTACAAACAGGTGTACACAGGTGACAAATGCGACGCAGATGTAATGGTACATGTACAAGGTGTGTAGTAGAGAGGCGGATAGAGTGAAACCTCGGTATAGCGTTACTCTGAATATATTCCTTCCTGGCGTGTAAGTACACCGAGAACAGCAATGTATATACACTTTATTTGGTGTATATACCAGGATGTACACACTTAGAATTTGTTTTATGCCTTATGTTAGATGTATTATGTTAGATGTGTTATGTTAGATGTATTATGTTAGATGTGTTATGTTAGATGTGTTATGTTAGATGTATTATGTTAGATGTGTTATGTTAGATGTGTTATGTTAGATGTGTTATTGACTGGTCGAGCACAGGTGTCGTAGAACACCTGTATACACACCTGCTCACACACCTGCAAACATAACTGCTCACACACCTGCACACACACCTTCTTACACACCTGCACACATACCTGCTCACATACCTGCTCACACACCTGCACACACACCTGCACACACACCTCACACCTTGCACGCACACCTGCTCACACACTTGCTCACACACCTGCACACATACCTGCTCACACACCTGCTCAAACACCTGCACACACACCTGCTCACACACCTTCACATACACCTGCTCACACACCTGCACACACACCTGCTCACACACCTTCACATACACCTGCTCACACTCATGCACATACACACATCTGCTCACAACCGCACACACACACCTGCACATATTCAGAATGCTTTGTACAACGTATGTATATCCCCCATCTTGGAGTATACAGCACAAGTATGGAACCCTCACCTGGTCAAGCATGTTAAGATACTGGAGACTAGCAGGTGACTAGTTGGGGACTAGCCAGAGACTAGCTGGGGACTAGCTGGGGACTATCTGGGGACTAGCTGTAGAGGTAAGGAGTATGAACTGCTATTAAGTTAGTCTAATGGAACGGAATCTAACGACGTTAGAGGGTAGAATGACCAGGGGAGATATGATAACAACATACAAAC
>NC_091302.1:52916567-52930583 GCF_038502225.1 Cherax quadricarinatus | reverse complement strand
TTTTAATTATCACTGTGGAAATGACTGTATAATGAGAGCATTGTTTAAACGGACCATCACAGGTGATAACTCACATCCCCCTGTGATTACTCCCCCCTGTGATCACTCCCCCGGTGATTACTCCCCCCTGTGATCACTACCCCCTGTGATCACTACCCCCTGTGATCACTACCCCCTGTGATCACTACCCCCTGTGATCACTACCCCCTGTGATCACTACCCCCTGTGATCAATACCCCCTGTGATCACTACCCGCTGTGATCACTACCCCCTGTGATCACTACCCCCTGTGATCACGACCCCCTGTGATGACTACCCCCTGTGATCACTCCCCCCTGTGATCACTATTACCCCCTGTGATCACTACCCCCTGTGATCACTACCCCCTGTGATCACTACCCCCTGTGATTACTCCCCCCTGTGATCACTCCCCCGGTGATTACTCCCCCCTGTGATCACTACCCCCTGTGATCACTACCCCCTGTGATTACTCCCCCCTGTGATTACTCCCCCTGTGATTACTCCCCCCTGTGATCACTACCCCCTGTGATCACTACCCCCTGTGATCACTACCCCCTGTGATTACTCCCCCCTGTGATTACTCCCCCTGTGATCACTCCCCCCTGTGATTACTCCCCCCTGTGATCACTCCCCCTGTGATTAATCCCCCCCTGTGATCACTACCCCCTGTGATTACTCCCCCCTGTGATTACTCCCCCTGTGATTACTCCCCCCTGTGATCACTACCCCCTGTGATTACTCCCCCCTGTGATTACTCCCCCTGTGATTACTCCCCCCTGTGATCACTCCCCCCTGTGATTACTCCCCCCTGTGATTACTCCCCCTGTGATTATTCCCCCTGTGATCACTCCCCCTGTGATTAATCCCCCTCTGTGATTACTCCCCCTGTCATTACTCCCCCCGTGATCACTCACCCCCGTGATCACTCACCCCCGTGATCACTCACCCCCGTGATCACTCACCCCTGTGATCACTCAACCCCGTGATCACTCACCCCCGTGATCACTCACCCTCGTGATCACTCACCCTCGTGATCACTCACCCCCGTGATCACTCACCCCCGTGATCACTCACCCTCGTGATCACTCACCCCCGTGATCACTCACCCCCGTGATCACTCACCCTCGTGATCACTCACCCCCGTGATCACTCACCCCCGTGATCACTCACCCTCGTGATCACTCACCCCGTGATCACTCACCCCCGTGATCACTCACCCCCGTGATCACTCACCCCCGTGATCACTCATCCCCGTGATCACTCACCCCCGTGATCACTCACCCCCGTGATCACTCACCCCCGTGATCACTCACCCCCGTGATCACTCACCCCCGTGATCACTCACCCCGTGATCACTCACCCCCGTGATCACTCACCCCCGTGATCACTCACCCCCGTGATCACTCACCCCCGTGGTCACTCACCCCCGTGATCACTCACCCTCGTGATCACTCACCCCCCTGATCACTCACCCCCGTGATCACTCACCCCCGTGATCACTAACCCCCGTGATCACTCCCCCGTGATCACTCACCTCTGTGATCACTCCCCCGTGATCACTCAACCCCGTGATCACTCACCCCTGTGATCACTCACCCCCGTGATCACTCACCCTCGTGATCACTCACCCCCGTGATCACTCACCCCCGTGATCACACACCCCCGTGATCACTCATCCCCTTGATCACTCACCCCCGTGATCAATCACCCCGTGATCACTCACCCCCGTGATCACTCCCCCCGTGATCACTCACCCCGTGATCACACACCCCCGTGATCACTCACCCCGTGATCACTCACCCAGTGATCACTCACCCCCGTGATCACTCACCCCCGTGATTACTCACCCCAGTGATCACTCACGCTCGTGATCACTCACCCCGTGATCACTCACCCCCGTGATCACTCACCCCCGTGATCACTCACCCCCGTGATCACTCACCCCCGTGATCACTCACCCCCTTGATCACTCACCCCGTGATCACTCACCCCCGTGATCACTCTCCCCCGTGATCACTCATCCCCGTGATCACTCACCCCCGTGATCACTCACCCCCGTGATCACTAACCCCCGTGATCACTCCCCCGTGATCACTCACCTCTGTGATCACTCCCCCGTGATCACTCATCCCCGTGATCACTCACCCCCTTGATCACTCACCCCGTGATCACTCACCCCCGTGATCACTCATCCCCGTGATCACTCACCCCCGTGATCACTCACCCCCGTGATCACACACCCCCGTGATCACTCACCCCCGTGATCACTCACCCCCGTGATCAGTCACCCCCTTGATCACTCACTCATGATCCCGTGATCACTCACCCCCGTGATCACTCACCCCCGTGATCACTCACCCCCGTGATCACTCACCCTCGTGATCACTCACCCCCGTGATCACTCACCCCCGTGATCACTCACCCCGTGATCACTCACCCCCGTGATCACTCACCCCCGTGATCACTCACCCCCGTGATCACTCACCCCCGTGATCCCCGTGATCACTCACCCCCCACTCACCCCCGGGATCTCTCACCCCCGTGATCACTCACCCCCGTGATCACTCACCCCCGTGATCACTCATCCCCCACTTGATCACTCACCCCCGTGATCACTCACCCCCGTGATCACTCACCCCGTGATCACTCACCCCCGTGATCACTCGTGATCACTCACCCCGTGATCACTCACCCCCCGTCACTCCCCCCTTGATCACTCACCCCGTGATCACTCACCCCGTGATCACTCACCCCCGTGATCACTCACCCCCGTGATCACTCACCCCCGTGATCACTCACCCGCGTGATCACTCACCCCCGATCACTCACCCCCCGTGATCACTCACCCCCGTGATCACTCACCCCCCACTCACCCCCTTGATCTGATCACTCACCCCCGTGATCACTCACCCCCGTGATCACTCACCCCCTCACCCCCGTGATCACTCACCCCCGTGTTCACTCACCCCGTGATCACTCACCCCCGTGATCACTCACCCCCTTGATCACTCATCCCCATGATCACTCACCCCCGTGATCACTCACCCCGTGATCACTCACCCCCGTGATCACTCACCCTCGTGATCACTCACCCCCGTGATCACTCACCCCGTTGATCACTCATCCCCTGTGATCACTCCCCCGTGATCACTCATCCCCGTGATCACTCACCCCCGTGATCACTCACTCCCGTGATCACTCACCCCCGTGATCACTCACCCCCGTGATCACTCACCCCCGTGATCACTCACCCCCGTGATCACTCACCCCCGTGATCACTCACCCCCGTGATCACTCACCCAGTGATCACAACCCCCCGTGATCACTCATCCCCATGATCACTCACCCCCGTGATCACTCACCCCCTTGATCACTCATCCCCATGATCACTCACCCCCGTGATCACTCACCCTCGTGATCACTCACCCCGTGATCACACCCCCTCGTGATCACTCACCCCCGTGATCACTCACCCCCGTGATCACTCACCCCCTTGATCACTCACCCCCGTGATCACTCACCCCCGTGATCACTCACCCCCGTGATCACTCACCCCGTGATCACAACCCCTCGTGAGCACTCACCCCCGTGATCACTCACCCCCGTGATCACTCACCCCCGTGATCATTCACCCCGTGATCACACCCCCCCGTGATCACTCACCCCCGTGATCACTCACCCCCTTGATCACTCACCCCCGTGATCACTCACCCCCGTGATCACTCACCCCCGTGATCATTCACCCCGTGATCACACCCCCCCGTGATCACTCATCCCCGTGATCACTCACCCCATGATCACTCACCCCCGTGATCACTCACCCCCGTAATCACTCATCCCCGTGATCACTCATCACCGTGATCACTCACCCCTGTGATCACTCACCCCTGTGATCACTCACCCCATGATCACTCACCCCCATGATCACTCACCCCCGTAATCACTCATCCCCGTGATCACTCATCCCCGTGATCACTCACCCCTGTGATCACTCACCCCTGTGATCACTCACCCCTGTGATCACTCACCCCTGTGATCACTCACCCCCGTGATCACTCACCCCCGTGATCACTCACCCCGTGATCACTCACCCCGTGATCACTCACCCCCGTGATCACTCACCCCGTGATCACTCACCCCCGTGATCACTCACCCCCGTGATCACTCACCCCCGTGATCACTCACCCCCGTGATCACTCTCCCCCACTCACCCCCGTAATCACTCATCCCCGTGATCACGCAGCACCGTGATCACGCACCCCCACTCACCCCGTGATCACTCACCCCCGTGATCACTCACCCCCGTGATCACTCACCCCCTCCCCCCCGTGATCATTCACCCCGTGATCACACCCCCCCGTGATCACTCACCCCCGTGATCACTCACCCCCACTCACCCCCGTGATCACTCACCCCCGTGATCACTCACCCCCTTGATCACTCACCCCCGTGATCACTCACCCCCGTGATCACTCACCCCCGTGATCACTCACCCCCTTGATCACTCACCCCCGTGATCACTCACCCCCGTGATCACTCACCCCGTGATCCCACCCCCCCGTGTTCCCTCACCCCGTGATCACTCACCCCCCGTGATCACTCACCCCGTGATCACTCACCCCCGTGATCACTCATCCCCGTGATCACTCACCCCCGTGATCACTCACCCCGTGATCACTCACCCCCGTGATCACTCACCCTCGTGATCACTCACCCCGTGATCACACCCCCCCCGTGATCACTCACCCCCGTGATCACTCACCCCCGTGATCCCGTGATCACTCACCCCCGTGATCACTCACCCCCGTGATCACTCACCCCCGTGATCACTCACCCCACTCACGTGATCACTCACCCCCGTGATCACTCACCCCCGTGATCACTCACCCCCGTGATCACTCACCCCCCCTTGATCGTGATCACTCACCCCCCCCCGTGATCACTCACCCCGTGATCACACCCCCCCGTGATCACTCACCCCGTGATCACTCACCCCCGTGATCACTCACCCCCTTGATCACTCACCCTCGTGATCACTCACCCCCGTGATCACTCACCCCCGTGATCACTCACCCCCGTGATCACTCACCCCGTGATCACTCACCCTCGTGATCACTCACCCCGTGATCACTCACCCCGTGATCACACACCCCCGTGATCACTCACCCCCGTGATCACTCACCCCCTTGATCACTCACCCCGTGATCACTCACCCCCGTGATCACTAACCCTCGTGATCACTCACCCTCGTGATCACTCACCCCGTGATCACTCACCCCGTGATCACACACCCCCGTGATCACTCACCCCCGTGATCACTCACCCCCTTGATCACTCACCCCGTGATCACTCACCCCCTTGATCACTCACCCCCGTGATCACTCACCCCCGTGATCACTCACCCCCGTGATCACTCACCCCCGTGATCACTCACCCCCGTGATCACTCACCCCCTTGATCACTCATCCCCATGATCACTCACCCCCGTGATCACTCACCCCCGTGATCACTCACCCCCGTGATCACTCACCCCCGTGATCACTCACCCCCGTGATCACTCACCCCCTTGATCACTCACCCCCGTGATCACTCACCCCCGTGATCACTCACCCCCGTGATCACTCACCCCGGTAGGCGGGGGAAAGTAGGCGGGGGAAAGAAGGCGTGGGAAAGTAGGCGTGGGAAAGTAGGCGTGGGAAAGTAGGCGTGAGAAAGTAGGCGTGGGAAAGTAGGCGTGGGAAAGTAGGTGGGGGAAAGTAGGCGGGGGAAAGTAGGCGTGGGAAAGTAGGCGGGGGAAAGTAGGCGGGGGAAAGTAGGCGTGGGAAAGTAGGCGTGGGAAAGTAGGCGTGGGAAAGTAGGCGTGGGAAAGTAGGCGTGGGAAAGTAGGCGTGGGAAAGTAGGCGTGGGAAAGTAGGCGTGGGAAAGTAGGCGTGGGAAAGTAGGCGTGGGAAAGTAGGCGGGGGAAAGTAGGCGTGGGAAAGTAGGCGTGGGAAAGTAGGCGTGGGAAAGTAGGCGTGGTAAAGTAGGCGTCGGAAAGTAGGCGTCGGAAAGTAGGCGTGGGAAAGTAGGCGTGGGAAAGTAGGCGTGGGAAAGTAGGCGTGGGAAAGTAGGCGGGGGAAAGTAGGCGTGGGAAAGTAGGCGTGGGAAAGTAGGCGGGGGAAAGTAGGCGTGGGGAAAGTAGGCGTGGGAAAGTAGGCGGGGGAAAGTAGGCGTGGGAAAGTAGGCGGGGGAAAGTAGGCGGGGGAAAGTCGGCGGGGGAAAGTAGGCGGGGGAAAGTAGGCGGGGGAAAGTAGGCGGGGGAAAGTAGGCGTGGGAAAGTAGGCGTGGGAAAGTAGACGTGGGAAAGTAGACGTGGAAAAGTAGACGTGGAAAAGTAGGCGTGGGAAAGTAGGCGTGGGAAAGTAGGCGTGGGAAAGTAGGCGTGGGAAAGTAGACGTGGGAAAGTAGACGTGGAAAAGTAGGCGTGGGAAAGTAGGCGTGGGAAAGTAGGCGTGGGAAAGTAGGCGTGGGAAAGTAGGCGGTTGAAAGTAGGCGGGGGAAAGTAGGCGTGGGAAAGTAGGCGTGGGAAAGTAGGCGGTTGAAAGTAGGCGGGGGAAAGTAGGCGGTTGAAAGTAGGCAGGGGAAAATAAACTTGGAAAGTATATGTGGGAAAGTACACGTGGGAAACTATCTGCTTATGCAGAGCATTTCGGGCCAGTAACTCAACCCTCGATCTTCTAAGACTGGGATACTGAGATCTTCATTTCAGTGCTCTGTGTTTCGTCTTGATTTCCGTGTTGGTTCTGTGTTCCTCGACTCATCGACAGATTTCTGCAGCAAGTGGGACGTTGTTACCACAAGAGGCGGCACTACAGTAAGGTTTGTGGCTTCCTCAAATAGACCCCTGGCTGTCTTCAAGACCCCTGGCTGTCTTTAAGACCCCTGGCTGTCTTTAAGACCCCTGGCTGACTTCAAGGCTCCTGGCTGTCTTTAAGACCCCTGGCTGTCTTCAAGACCCCTGGCTGTCTTTAAGACCCCTGGCTGACTTCAAGGCTCCTGGCTGTCTTTAAAACCCCTGGCTGTCTTCAAGGCTCCTGGCTGTCTTTAAGACCCCTGGCTGTCTTCAAGACCCTTGGCTGTCTTCAAGACCCCTGGCTGTCTTCAAGACCCCTGGCTGTCTTCAAGACCCCTGGCTGTCTTCAAGTAGGAGCTGGACAGGCACCTAAAGTCAGTACCTGATCAGCTGGGATGTGGTTCATACGTCGGTTTGAGTGCGTCCAACACTATCAGCCTGGTGGATCAGGCCCTGATCCACCGGGAGGCCTGGTCACAGACCGGGCATTAGACGAAGTTATAGCCTCAACTCATCGCATCATAGGACGTTACCCATCGTGTTTGTTGGGTGAAACAAAATCTGTTATGTATAATCAGTGTGATATCTATAATTTCGTCTTCCATTACCTTAGCATCATTCACGATATTGTTCAAATCAAATCTCCCTCTGTAAGAATAAACGTAATTTGAAGTCGAGGCAAAAACTTATATCCATATGCAGCCTCGGATTTCAAACACCCAGCGCAGCCGAAATTCATTATTCACCCACAAAAGAAAAAAATGATACACATTACTACTGAATTGCGCTTAAAAATAAAGGAAAATGATCTCGGGGAGGGAAAAAATTTCACAGGCTTTCTCCGCTGGGCAAATTAGTGAGAGGACGCGTATGTCAGCCTGAGCCAAAACACTTCCCTTTTTAATCGGATCTTGAAAATATATATTTGAAGGAGTGTGGAATTCCCATTATGACTTTTTCCTGAGCGCTGATGACTCTTATTCTTCGTATCTTCAACTTTCATTAGTCATTTCCACCTGTAAATTTCTTCTTAAGTGACGAGCTTTTACCCGAATGGATAAAGCAGAAAAGTAGGAGAAGGAGGAGGAAGAGGAGGAGGAAGAGGAGGAGGAAGAGGAGGAGGAAGAGGAGGAGGAAGAGGAGGAGGAAGAGGAGGAGGAAGAGGAGGATGAAGAGGAGGAGGGAGAGGAGAAGGAAGAGGAGGAGGAAGAGGAGGAGGAAGAGGAGGAGGAAGAGGAGGAGGAAGAGGAGGAGGAAGAGGAGGAGGAAGAGGAGGAGGAAGAGGAGGAGGAAGAGGAGGAGGAAGAGGAGGAGGGAGAGGAGAAGGAAGAGGGGGAGGAAGAGGAGAAGGAAGAGGAGGAGGAAGAGGAGAAGGAAGAGGGGGAGGAAGAGGAGAAGGAAGAGGAGGAGGAAGAGGAGGAGGAAGAGAACTATCAGGAGGAAGAGAAGGGAAATAAAAGGCTGGATATCTAGAATCTTTAAAACAAGAGTTGCGAAGCCAATAGTAATGTTCATTAAATCACTTGTTTTGTCTGGAATATTGCTCTCCACTAAGAGCCTCTTTTAAGATGAAATTGCTGATCAGGAGAATGTATGGAGAACTGCCCATATAAATTCAGTCAAGCACTATATAGAGAATACGTGAAGTCCCTCGAACTGTACTCCCTGGAACGCAGACGAGAGAGATACATCATAATTTGCACCTGTAAAATGATGGAGAGACCAATCAAAAATCCGCACATCAGCGAGAGGAAGATAATCAGCGGACGATGCAAAAATATTCCCAGTGAAAAGCACGGCTGGAATTAGTGCACTAAGAGATAATTCAATAAGTGTGATGGGACTAAGACTTTTCAACACTCTGGGCTGTGGTACGTACATCGGAATGAGCTTGACAAGTACCAACAAGTATATTGATTAGGAGTGTCAAGCAGGAAGCCTGGTCTGAGACAGGGTCGCTGGGGCTATGATTCTCGTAGTAATCGACTACAAGAATATTACATTACTCAAATAACTCAAACATGTGAGAATGGTGACTAGTTAATTGACCAAATATGACCGAAACGTCGTCATAAATTTTAGTCTCCTATATCGGGGTTATTTGTGTATTGTTCCAGTCACGGTATTGTGTCTTTTAATCTACGACTAATGGCAGCTACAGGTTGTAGCCAGTAAATCAACAGGAGAGTCAAGGCTGATAACATTTAATTAATAAAAATATACATAAACTCGCGAAATTTCATAAGCGTTGATCTAAATATTACAATGGAGCCTAACTCTCAATGTTGCAGCAATTAGCCAACTATTTAATTAATCAGTGTTTAGCGAGTAGAACAAAAGAGCATCGCTGGAAGCTACCAATCAGCTGCCACCCAGCGCTCATAACCACATTATTACACCACCGTTGACCCTTCAACAGTGGTTAAAGCTTCACCATCCAAGGAATTAAAGCTATCTCTTTCATTCCTGGAATCAAAGTACATTACCTTCCAGTCTCCAGGAGCTGCATGACCTCTGCCTTGTTAACTATTTCTCCTTCACGATTTTGATATAATAATAAAAGTGACAATGCTTCACAATCTTCCGTATTAATTTTCTGACTAAAATCACTTGATTTATGTAATCTGCTCTTCTGGTCTAACTTAATGTGTCTAGGTAACAATATTGCATTATGTAGCTTAGAGCTGTTGCCATTTGGCAAAGGCACTTGGCTTGTTGTGTGTGTGTGTATGTGTGTGGACGTGTGTGCCAGTTGTGTGTGTGTGGATGTGTGTGTTAGTTGTGTGTGTGTGCTTTTATGCTCTACTCATCCTACCGTGATTTATATGTGTTTGTAAGTGTGTTTGTTTATCTCCATGACTTAGGGGACTATCCTTCAGGTGTGGTCTCAGACTAGGCCTCGGAAATCGGAAGGGAAATATTGCAGAATAAGATTGAACTGATCTGGTATGCTAAATCTGATATAGTTATATAATTTTGTGGGAATAAAAAAAAAACTGGAAGATAATCTGAGGACTTAATTATAAAACAAATATATTTGCACAGTAACTATTATTCCCAGCCGTTCATAGAACCAAGTTCATGAAGGCTGCCAGTAAATAAACTAGTAATAAGAACGTAACTAATGTGGCTGGATTCGTTTGGGGCTAAAACTAGGAGAGAACTTCTCTTTTTCTTATTCTTCTAATTCTTCTTTGAATTCTCCTTCTAATTCTTCTGATTTTTTTCTAATTCTCACTTTTCTTTGCTTACGGTGCGTTAAGAACGAAGGTGAGTCGCAATGTTTACCAAGCTTCGATAAATCATTGCCGAGGAGTGTATTAGAATACATCTTCCGCCACAAAGAAGGCTGCAGACAGGACTCTTGCAGGTTACTACACACAACTACACGCTGAGAGAACTCCTTGACTGAGGTCCACTTGATTACTCTGTTCATGTAATTTTAAGTCTGTCGACTAAACAAAGGTCATTTAAAATGTACGTCATCTGTTCACCACTAGTTCAGAATGCTTCAAGGGGCACGTAAGTTCCCCTGTCTTTTAAAATGTTAATTTTTCCACTATAATCTACCCTGTCCATAATTACTAACTCATTTACTTTGTTTCGTAAGGTGAAGTTCAGGATCTTTACGTAATTCGTGGTTTGACTTAACAAATCTTTGAGGACAATTGTGTTGCAGAGGTCTGAACTTTGCTCAGACCTCTGCAACACAATTGGAATGCAACGTTACATGAAGACCATCTGAAGACCTGAAGACGATATCGGGAGGACTCCCGCGGCCCGGTCCCAGACCTGTTCGGTGCTTGAGAGGACCTGAAGTAATGTTTCTCACAGGAGAGTGAGGAAAGAAAAACGGAAGCTATAAATGTGATTTATTGTTCAGAAGTTTAAAATTTTGCATTTATTTACCTTTTTATTTCCTCTTGAACATAGTTTCATTGTTGTGTCTTGGGAGAGGAGGAGGAGGAGGAAGAGGAGAAGGAGAAGGAAGAGGAGGAGGGGGAAGAGGTAAAGGAAGATGGGGACTTAACTCTGAGAGCGTCCACAAAGCTTCTACTGTGGGCCATAAAATTATTTACAACATGGTGATACACAGTGGAACTCCCGAAGCAATCACAATATTAAACCTAAATTTCCCTCACTGTACAATTTTCTTCGCAAATTTAATGGAGCTGATTCACAGTGGATGGACTTGTGCGATCACATATCTGAAGGTAAAAGGTGCTTGTTATTGTGTGTGTGTGTGTGTGTGTGTGTGTGTGTGTGTGTGTGTGTGTGTGTGTGTGTGTGTGTGTGTGTGTGTGTGTGTGTGTGTGTGTGTGTGTGTGTGTGTGTTGGGAGGCTGGCCTCGCAGTCAGCTTTAACCTCCTCATAACTCGAACCAAAACTATCCTGGGCAAGGTACTGCCTCACACTGCCTCCACTACCTCACACTGCCTCCACTACCTCACATTGCCTCCACTACCTCACACTGCCTCCACTACCTTACATTGCCTCCACCACCTCACCTTGTCTCCACTACCTCACACTGCCTCCACTACCTCACATTGCCTCCACTACCTCACACTGCCTCCACTACCTAACATTGTCTCCACCACCTCACCTTGTCTCCACTACCTCACACTGCCTCCACTACCTCACACTGCCTCCACTACCTCACACTGCCTCCACTACCTCACACTGCCTTCACTACCTCCCATTGCCTCCACCACCTCACTCTGCCTCCACTACCTCACACTGCCTCCACTACCTCACACTACCTCCACTACCTCACACTGCCTCACACTGCCTTCACTACCTCCCATTGCCTCCACCACCTCACTCTGCCTCCACTTCCCCACACTGCCTCCACTACCTCACCTTGCCTCCACTGTCTCACACTGCCTCCACTACCTCACACTGCCTCCACTACCTCACATTGCCTCCACCACCTCACCTTGCCTCCACTACTTCACACTGCCTCCACTACCTCACCTTGCCTCCTCTACCTCACCTTGCCTCCACTACCTCACACTGCCTCCACTACCTCACACTACCTTCACTACCTCACACTGCGTCCACTACCTCACACTGCCTTCACTACCTCACATTGCCTCCACCGCCTCACTCTGCCTCCACTACCTCATACTGCCTTCACTGCCTCACCTTGCCTCCACTGCTTCACATTGCCTCCACTACCTCACACTGCCTCCACTACCTCACATTGGCTCCACCACCTCACCTTGCCTCCACTTCCCCACACTGCCTCCACTACCTCACCTTGCCTCCACTGTCTCACACTGCCTCCACTACCTCACACTGCCTCCACTACCTCACATTGCCTCCACCACCTCACCTTGCCTCCACTACTTCACACTGCCTCCACTACCTCACCTTGCCTCCTCTACCTCACCTTGCCTCCACTACCTCACACTGCCTCCACTACCTCACACTACCTTCACTACCTCACACTGCGTCCACTACCTCACACTACCTTCACTACCTCACACTGCGTCCACTACCTCACACTGCCTTCACTACCTCACATTGCCTCCACCGCCTCACTCTGCCTCCACTACCTCATACTGCCTTCACTGCCTCACCTTGCCTCCACTGCTTCACATTGCCTCCACTACCTCACACTGCTTCCACTACCTCACATTGGCTCCACCACCTCACCTTGCCTCCACTACCTCACACTGCCTCCACTACCTCACACTGCCTCCACTACCTCACACTGCCTCCACTACCTCACCTTGCCTCCTTTACCTCACCTTGCCTCCACTTCCTCACACTTCCTCCCTTACCTCACTGGCTGGGTTTCGTGTGGGTACGAGAGTAAATATTTGGGTAGCTTTGGGTAGGGGTGGTTTTGACAAGGACCTGCCTTGTATGGGCCCGTAGGCCTTCTGCAGTGTTCCACCATCCTTATGTTCTTAATTAAAATAAACTCAATAGATCAGCCAAAACAAGAATGCAGGAATCATAGTATAGTCACGTGTAAGTACTGCTATAACCAGTGGATTTATAAAGGAGCAATGGACAGGTAGACTGTCCAGCCGAGGTAAGGTGTTCTAAGGCTGTTGATGGTTGAGGTCACTCTGTGTACAAGCGGAGGTGGTGTAGCTCTCAGCTAAAGACGAATTGGGAGGCGCAGGCTACGAGGGAGGCGCAGACGAAGAGGGAGGCGCAGACGAAGCGGAAGACACAGATGAAGAGAGAGGTGAAGACGGTAGAGAGACTAGTTGACTTGCTCAACTATAATTCTGCTACTCTTGGTGCATCCTGAGTGAAGATGTGAAGGAGTCTGTCCTCTTGAAAATGGACTTGATGTACCCATGACCTAAATATTCAATGGTTTTATAATCAGGTGAGGTATCATTCTCCCCTCGGTATCCTTAATAATTAAATCCACTTCACTAGAGTCAATCACAGAGCACATATATTACACAGTAAGCAAGTAAGTTGTATAAGGCCAAGTCAAATGTTTGGCGGAGTACGGCAAAGTTACGACAGATAAAGCAATGTTGTGACCTAAGATAACTCACATCAAACAGAAATGTTAATAAACACTAACAAAACCTATTATGAACAGGGAATAACTAAAAGCACTAGAAACAGGAAGCTTAACCTTGATAACGGAAATAACTTGAAGATGGAAGCAGAAGATACAGAAGTGGAGAAGAAGAGCTGTGAGAGACCTGAGGATCGAGCCTCAAGAAGCTACATAGGGAAAGAAAGGTTAAAAAGAAGACAAATTAGGAAGATGAAGGTAGGAATCCAACTGAACCTGTTTATCTCAGACCTACAAATGAGGTGGACAGAAGAGGTATGAAAAAGAAAACTTGCGAGGTGTAGCCAGGAACAAACGTCCGCACCGCTAAAGAAATTGAAAGAAAATAGAAATAAAGCCTATCTGAGTTTTTTTAGAGAAGAGAGAGAGAGAGAGGGAGGGCAGAGGAATCTATGCATGGATTCTAAGTCTTTTCAAAATCCAGAATTATTAACCCCCACGAGCTTCAGTTCAGTTTTTGCATTCAAATAAAGACAAACGTTGGTTTTTCGATCACTGAGTGAGGTTACAGTTTGTAATAAAGTTGGTAGAATTACCGACAATATGTAAAGTAAAAGGACACAAGTGCAACTAATGTGACATTTATTGTGGCAACGTTTCGCTCTCCAGG
>NC_091302.1:52894067-52911567 GCF_038502225.1 Cherax quadricarinatus | reverse complement strand
ATCTTATAGACACATCCATCAGCATTTTGGGGGGAATTCTTAATCAAAAGTTTTTTTACTGTATCAAGATTTTTGAATACAACTTTAATATTAAAAGTCTTAAGAAGAGAAGGCATATCAACCAAGTTTTCATGGTAAGGGAGAACCAACATATTTTTAGTTGAATAAGGCTGGTTGCCCTTTTTTGGATTATAAAAAGTGTTCCTAGCAACTTTAAAAGATTTATCAATTACATTTCTTGGGTATTTTAAATCATTACCTATTTCATAAATTTTGGATATTTCCTCATCTATGAACTCAGGACTACAAATTCGTAAAGCTCTCAAAAACATTGATGAGAAAACAGATAGTTTGACTCTATCTTGATGCGAGGAATAATAGTGGACATAGGAACAGTTATTTGTAGGTTTTCTGTAAATTTTAAATTTGAAATCATTATTACCCTTAATAATTAAAACATCTAGAAAAGGCAATGAGTTATTTTCTTCAAACTCAACAGTAAAGTTTATAGAATGGGCTAAGCTATTTAATTTTCCAAGAAAATGGTGTATATCTACATTTTTGGGCATAAGACACAAAATATCATCAACATATCTGAACCATTTAGCTCTATCATCAACATATCTGGTTCAGATATGTTGATGATATTTTGTGTCTTATGCCCAAAAATGTAGATATACACCATTTTCTTGGAAAATTAAATAGCTTAGCCCATTCTATAAACTTTACTGTTGAGTTTGAAGAAAATAACTCATTGCCTTTTCTAGATGTTTTAATTATTAAGGGTAATAATGATTTCAAATTTAAAATTTACAGAAAACCTACAAATAACTGTTCCTATGTCCACTATTATTCCTCGCATCAAGATAGAGTCAAACTATCTGTTTTCTCATCAATGTTTTTGAGAGCTTTACGAATTTGTAGTCCTGAGTTCATAGATGAGGAAATATCCAAAATTTATGAAATAGGTAATGATTTAAAATACCCAAGAAATGTAATTGATAAATCTTTTAAAGTTGCTAGGAACACTTTTTATAATCCAAAAAAGGGCAACCAGCCTTATTCAACTAAAAATATGTTGGTTCTCCCTTACCATGAAAACTTGGTTGATATGCCTTCTCTTCTTAAGACTTTTAATATTAAAGTTGTATTCAAAAATCTTGATACAGTAAAAAAACTTTTGATTAAGAATTCCCCCCAAAATGCTGATGGATGTGTCTATAAGATTCCTTGTAAAATTTGCGATAAAGTTTATTACGGTCAAACTGGTAAAAATCTCGAACTAAGATTAAAACAACATAAATATAGCATTAGAACTGGACAAGATTCCAATGCTCTATTTATTCATGTAAGAGATTTTAACCATCCAATTGATTTTCAAAAAGTTGAGAAAGTAGTATCAAGCAAGTCCATGGTCGACAGGAATATAATTGAATCTTGTTTCATAAAAAGCAGTTTTGACAATAATATGAATATTTCCTTTGGTTTATATAAATTAGATCCATTTATAATTAATAGAATTTGGGTAGAATTTAATAATACACTAGACAAATAAATAGCTTGGGGGTGAGTTTTGCAAAGGACCTGTCCAAGTTGGCTCGCCGCGCGTCACGTGTTTAACCGTTGTGGGATCTGATAGTGAGGTGCTGGCCGACCCCTTATATAGCTTCCTTGGATGCTTCACCTTCATAGTTCCTTGATAATGTGAGTAGTCACGAAAGCGCTTGGAATTTCTCTATTCTTTCAGAGTGGTTGTTTTGCATATTTTGAAATCACCTGTTTACTGTGATCTTATTGCATATATATATATATATATATATATATATATATATATATATATATATATATATATATATATATATATATATATATATATATATATATATATATATATATATATATATATTTATATATGCAAACAAGCGATAAGAGAAGGCAACTGACACTTTCTCAAGGGCTTGCAGTAGTGCCAGCAAATGGAGAAGGACCCAGGTAGGTGCGTCCATAAGGAAACCTCGTAGATTTCTTCGCAGAAACTCTTGAAAATGAGTTGGCTAACCGCTGTACCACTGACCCAGAAAGCACACAAAGGGAAGATTTTTACAAAGAGTGCGGCTGTTAGTTGTCTGCCTCAGTGGCAGCAACTGCCACTTCACTGTCTCGTCTGACAGTCCCAGAATTTTTCAAAGTTCATCTATTCTCATTCCCCTCAAAGCCCTATAGATAATAACTTACCTATTATTTACAGTGTCATAATATATGATACATTTCGCTAACCAACATTATTAATATAACATCCTAAATAATCAAACAATATACCAAAGTCAGGGCCTCGTCTGAACATGTTAGACAAGAGATTTTTAACATTCAGAATTGATAAAGGTATTAGCTAGGCTCCTCCTGCAATGGACGCCTAACAACTCTTGCATTGAGTAATCATTGCAACCTGTGATAAAATATTTTTTGACCATTTATAAACTGCCCATGATATTGAAACATTCATTTTGTTTCATAACAATTCAAATTCTGCTTGCGAGCCAAAATGTAACAGGACACATGAATTTCCCTTAATTTAACTCACCGATATCAAAACCTACAACGTGTGTTATGAAATATTTATGAGGTAGCAGTTAAATAGTACGGACAATATAATGTTGGGATATTCTGAGCTGAGTTCTGCGTCTCTTCTAAGTTCTGCTGCTGTACTGAGATCTTCGTCTTTTCTAAATTCTGCTGCTGCACTGAGAACTGCTTCTGAATAATTCTGGAGTCCCCGTTCATCCGAAGTCCCCATTCTTCTGGGGTCCCCGTTCCTCTGGGGTCCCCGTTCCTCTGGAGTCTCCGTTTCTCTGGGTTCTCCGTTCCTCTGGGTTCTCCGTTCCTCTGGGTTCTCCGTTCCTCTGGAGTCTCCGTTCCTCTGGGTTCTCCGTTCCTCTGGGTTCTCCGTTCCTCTGGAGTCTCCGTTCCTCTGAGCTTCCCTTCTCAAGAAAGAAGGACCAGTATATACAATGTAAAAAGATTCTCAGAGAATGTAAGAGGGTAAACAAGGAACGAATATTTGAAATATGATGTTCATGAACAAGGAGGACAAAGATGGAAGGTAAAATCATGGATAAGATATACAAACATTTAGACATGTTTCTTCAGTCTTAGAGAGGGAGGGACTGGAGGTGTTAAAACAAAAACTAGCCGGATTAGGAGGCAGTGGAGGCAAACACCATACAAAGTTTCAGGTGTAGGTATGATGAAGATCAACGAAGCCAGAAACCAATAAAGTTGGTCGGACGAAGGTTAATCGGTGTGGTCAGAAGATAAGCCTTGACCTTCGTAAACACTGTCAGATATTTGTTTACCTTCGGTAAGGAATTTCTGGGCAGGTTCCCGGCGGATTTAGTGGGAAAAAATGCAAGGTAAGAGTCTGTAATGTTGAGAAAGAAGACTAAAGTAACCTGGAACAGAAAGATATTAATAAAAATACTGGAGGGACGTGACAAATACCACACGATAATTAGAAAAAAATCTAATCACGTAAAAACATTAGGTAATTGATACAAACAGCGTCCTGCTGATAACAGTGGGCGAAAGACACCTTACTTAACTAACTTTTATTAGGACAACATTTCGCCCCATTTACAGTGAAAAGTCCCAGTGAAATCATTTTCAGCGAGGAGTAACTTTTATTTATATCACAGAAATATTTTAATTCCCTCGATGCTTTCTGAACTGATACAAGGTAAGTTTTTCCACGGTTTTTCCCACTGTTTTTATCATATATGGCTTTTTTTAATTTGTTTTGTCTTGGCGGCGGCGGCGGCGGCGGCGGCGGCGGCGGCGGCGGCGGCGGCTCCTCAGCGATCTATAGAACTTCACCGACCATTTTCCCCATGACTCAGGAAATCGTAACAACACGATTTAAAGGAAACCACGGAACGGGTTGGTTTTTAAACCCATGCCAAGTGAGTCACTCGCCTTGGGTTCAACTCCCACCCGTTCCGCGGTTCATTTTCCCCATTTCACAAGTCAAACAGACAATGTCCAGCAGCAGCAGCAGCAGCAGCAGCAGTAGCAGCAGCAGCAGCAGCAGCAGCAGTAGCAGCAGCAGTAGCAGCAGCAGCAGCAGCAGCAGCAGCAGCAGCAGCAGCAGCAGCAGCAGCAGCAGCAGCAGCAGCAGCAGTAGCAGCAGCAGCAGCAGCAGCAGCAGCAGCAGCAGCAGCAGCAGCAGCAGCAGCAGCAGCAGTAGTAGCAGCAGCAACAGCAGCAGCAGCAGCAGTAGCAGCAGCAGCAGCAGCAGCAGCAGCAGCAGCAGCAGCAGCAGCAGCAGCAGCAGCAGCAGCAGCAGCAGCAGCAGCAGCAGCAGCAGCAGCAGCAGCAGCAGCAGCAGCAGCAGCAGCAGCAACAACAACAACAACAAAAACAGTGAGAGAAGATGGGTGAAGGAGCCAAGATGTAACATTTATAATTGGTTTTCTTGCTAAATGATCTCGTAGCTCTGGCCTCCCTTTGGCGTCGTCCGAATCCTCTCTCACCTCTACAGCCTCACTTTACCATGGATGCCTAGGACACGTTTTCCTGACTTCCATGATGGGTCACCATTCCATTCTGCTGGGGTATACTATTCACCTTGGAGGAAAAAATATCCTCCGATGCGTAGTAGGGTTTCCTGTCTGTTTTATCCTCTTACACACATTCGGACACACTCATGTTTACAGGTGAAAGCTAGAAAGATTTAGAGAAGGATGCGGATATCTAAATTGAGTTTTTGCTTGTGTGGATCTGCAAGGTGAGTGTGGTGTGGATCTGCAAGATGAGTGTAGTGTGCATCTGCAAGATGAGTGTGGTGGTGTGGATCTGCAAGGTGAGTGTGGTGTGGATCTGCAAGATGAGTGTGGTGTGGATCTGCAAGATGAGTGTGGTGTGGATCTGCAAGGTGAGTGTGGTGTGGATCTGCAAGATGAGTGTTGTGGTGTGGATCTGCAAGGTGAGTGTGGTGTGGATCTGCAAGATGAGTGTGGTGTCTATCTGCAAGGTGAGTGTGGTGTGGATCTGCAAGGTGAGTGTGGTGTGGATCTGCAAGATGAGTGTGGTGTGGATCTGCAAGGTGAGTGTGGTGTGGATCTGCAAGATGAGTGTGGTGTGGATCTGCAAGATGAGTGTGGTGTGGATCTGCAAGGTGAGTGTGGTGTGGATCTGCGAGATGAGTGTGGTGTGGATCTGCAAGATGAGTGTGGTGTGGATCTGTAAGATGAGTGTGATGGTGTGGATCTGCAAGGTGAGTGTAGTGTGGATCTGCAAGATGAGTGTGGACCAGCATCCTCATCTCTGCATACTTCATTTATTCAACACTTAACACTCAGGGGATTACAGTGGTCACTAAAGAAGCAAAGAAGATGGTAATTCTTAGAAAACATACTCCCAAGAGCAGGAAGCTGGGAAGACACTAACATAACAGTATTGCACTGAGTGCTTAAGCAAGCTCTGTCTACCACATCTGGTAGAGGTTAGGTTAGGTAAGATTCGCCAGTAAACAGGTTAATTGTTTCCTGACGCGGGTCTTAGTCATATGCCGACCTTCACTGGAGCTATTGGTCACCTGACAGAGGCCTTCCACTGGCTTACCCATCCACCTCCTTTAAAAATTAAAGTTTAGTTATATATTTGGTAGACCTCAGCAATCACAACAATAAAATATTTCAATATCGTTAAAATTACACCAATAAAGTTGATCTTAGATTTAATTATGATTAAAATATATTGTATTGCGTTAAATATAATTAATATTTAACCTAAATAAAAGTGACAAACGAATGAAAATGAATAAATGAGAGAATTTAGCTGGCCCAACGTTCTAACCCTCAGCCATAACTGGTGCTGTTGTAATAACCGAGTCACAGCTGTGCTGGTTATAAAATCATCCTATTCTAAGCTTTGTGGCCAAGTAGGTGCAGCGTTGGGACTGCTATATGCATGCACTGCCGTTCGAATCTCCATCCATTCTTCCGTGTATGTAGCAGAAAAATTAAAAAGCCCTAAGAATGCTTCAGAAAAACCTCAAAAAAGTGTGAATATTGTGAAGGTAAGCTTGACAGTGACGTAAGAATGTTTGAAAAAACTTCAAAAAACGTGTAAATATAGCAAGGTTAAGCTTGATAGTTTAAGCTTGATAGTGTCCTTCCATTACCATTCATTAACGTGAACTCTCAGTGCATCAATATAAACATAATAATATCCCATGAATTGCAGTTCCACTGGCCAATCAACTTTGTTTTGTTATAACTTTCAACCAAATCAAGCACCGAGTTATTCTTGATAAACAGAATTCTCAGAGTTGAAGTCGAGTTGGAGTTGTGGAAAACACTGGAGGGAGGGAGGTCAGAGCCTGAGTTATCTTGGCAGTCACACCGATAACACCATAATGTTTATTAATGACTCCCATTAATTTCTCCCAAAATCGGAACCCGGAATAACAAGCAGTCAAGGTGTGAATTTATTATCTTGAAGCAGTTGTCTTATTCCTCCCTGTTTCAAGGATTTTTCTTTCATTCCTGGTCTCGCTGTTTCAAGGATTTTTTCTTTCATTCCTGGTCTCGCTGTTTCAAGGATTTTTCTTTCATTCCTGGTCTCGCTGTTTCAAGGATTTTTCTTTCATTCCTGGTCTCGCTGTTTCAAGGATTTTTCTTTCATTCCTGGTCTCGCTGTTTCAAGGATTTTTCTTTCATTCCTGGTCTCGCTGTTTCAAGGATTTTTCTTTCATTCCTGGTCTCGCTGTTTCAAGGATTTTTCTTTCATTCCTGGTCTCGCTGTTTCAAGGATTTTTCTTTCATTCCTGGTCTCGCTGTTTCAAGGATTTTTCTTTCATTCCAGGTCTCGCTGTTTCAAGGATTTTTCTTTCATTCCTGGTCTCGCTGTTTCAAGGATTTTTTCTTTCATTCCTGGTCTCGCTGTTTCAAGGATTTTTCTTTCATTCCAGGTCTCGCTGTTTCAAGGATTTTTCTTTCATTCCTGGTCTCGCTGTTTCAAGGATTTTTTCTTTCATTCCTGGTCTCGCTGTTTCAAGGATTTTTCTTTCATTCCAGGTCTCGCTGTTTCAAGGATTTTTCTTTCATTCCAGGTCTCGCTGTTTCAAGGATTTTTCTTTCATTCCTGGTCTCGCTGTTTCAAGGATTTTTCTTTCATTCCAGGTCTCGCTGTTTCAAGGATTTTTCTTTCATTCCTGGTCTCGCTGTTTCAAGGATTTTTCTTTCATTCCTGGTCTCGCTGTTTCAAGGATTTTTCTTTCATTCCTGGTCTCGCTGTTTCAAGGATTTTTCTTTCATTCCAGGTCTCGCTGTTTCAAGGATTTTTCTTTCATTCCAGGTCTCGCTGTTTCAAGGATTTTTCTTTCATTCCAGGTCTCGCTGTTTCAAGGATTTTTCTTTCATTCCAGGTCTCGCTGTTTCAAGGATTTTTCTTTCATTCCTGGTCTCGCTGTTTCAAGGATTTTTCTTTCATTCCAGGTCTCGCTGTTTCAAGGATTTTTCTTTCATTACTGGTCTCGCTGTTTCAAGGATTTTTCTTTCATTCCTGGTCTCGCTGTTTCAAGGATTTTTCTTTCATTCCTGGTCTCGCTGTTTCAAGGATTTTTCTTTCATTCCAGGTCTCGCTGTTTCAAGGATTTTTCTTTCATTCCTGGTCTCGCTGTTTCAAGGATTTTTCTTTCATTCCTGGTCTCGCTGTTTCAAGGATTTTTCTTTCATTCCAGGTCTCGCTGTTTCAAGGATTTTTCTTTCATTCCTGGTCTCGCTGTTTCAAGAATTTTTTCTTTCATTCCTGGTCTCGCTGTTTCAAGGATTTTTCTTTCATTCCTGGTCTCGCTGTTTCAAGGATTTTTCTTTCGTTCCTGGTCTCGCTGTTTCAAGGATTTTTCTTTCATTCCTGGTCTCGCTGTTTCAAGGATTTTTCTTTCATTCCTGGTCTCGCTGTTTCAAGGATTTTTTCTTTCATTCCTGGTCTCGCTGTTTCAAGGATTTTTCTTTCATTCCTGGTCTCGCTGTTTCAAGGATTTTTTCTTTCATTCCTGGTCTCGCTGTTTCAAGGATTTTTCTTTCATTCCTGGTCTCGCTGCTTCAAGGATTTTTCTTTCATTCCTGGTCTCGCTGTTTCAAGGATTTTTCTTTCATTCCTGGTCTCGCTGTTTCAAGGATTTTTCTTTCATTCCTGGTCTCGCTGTTTCAAGAATTTTTTCTTTCATTCCTGGTCTCGCTGTTTCAAGGATTTTTCTTTCATTCCTGGTCTCGCTGTTTCAAGGATTTTTCTTTCGTTCCTGGTCTCGCTGTTTCAAGGATTTTTCTTTCATTCCTGGTCTCGCTGTTTCAAGGATTTTTCTTTCATTCCTGGTCTCGCTGTTTCAAGGATTTTTCTTTCATTCCTGGTCTCGCTGCTTCAAGGATTTTTCTTTCATTCCTGGTCTCGCTGTTTCAAGGATTTTTCTTTCATTCCAGGTCTCGCTGTTTCAAGGATTTTTCTTTCATTCCTGGTCTCGCTGTTTCAAGGATTTTTCTTTCATTCCTGGTCTCGCTGTTTCAAGGATTTTTCTTTCATTCCTGGTCTCGCTGTTTCAAGGATTTTTCTTTCATTCCTGGTCTCGCTGTTTCAAGGATTTTTTCTTTCATTCCTGGTCTCGCTGTTTCAAGGATTTTTCTTTCATTCCTGGTCTCGCTGTTTCAAGGATTTTTCTTTCATTCCTGGTCTCGCTGTTTCAAGGATTTTTTCTTTCATTCCTGGTCTCGCTGTTTCAAGGATTTTTTCTTTCATTCCTGGTCTCGCTGTTTCAAGGATTTTTTCTTTCATTCCAGGTCTCGCTGTTTCAAGGATTTTTCTTTCATTCCTGGTCTCGCTGTTTCAAGGATTTTTCTTTCATTCCTGGTCTCGCTGTTTCAAGGATTTTTCTTTCATTCCTGGTCTCGCTGTTTCAAGGATTTTTCTTTCATTCCTGGTCTCGCTGTTTCAAGGATTTTTCTTTCATTCCAGGTCTCGCTGTTTCAAGGATTTTTCTTTCATTCCTGGTCTCGCTGTTTCAAGGATTTTTCTTTCATTCCAGGTCTCGCTGTTTCAAGGATTTTTCTTTCATTCCTGGTCTCGCTGTTTCAAGGATTTTTTCTTTCATTCCAGGTCTCGCTGTTTCAAGGATTTTTCTTTCATTCCTGGTCTCGCTGTTTCAAGGATTTTTTCTTTCATTCCTGGTCTCGCTGTTTCAAGGATTTTTCTTTCATTCCTGGTCTCGCTGTTTCAAGGATTTTTCTTTCATTCCAGGTCTCGCTGTTTCAAGGATTTTTCTTTCATTCCTGGTCTCGCTGTTTCAAGGATTTTTTTTTATTCCTGGTCTCGCTGTTTCAAGGATTTTTTTTATTCCTGGCCTCGCTTTTACATGTTTTATTATCTTGTGAAAAGGTTGACTTATATGGTTTAAAGCCTATCTACCACTCTGTTTTCATTAATTAAGGTTGACTTGTAGTGAACGGGTTGGTTAATGGGGTTAAAAGCCTGTCGATTATACAAGCACCATTAAGGCTTCACGTTACATGTTTACCACTAGTCATAAATCCATAATAACCACTGCGTAGTCGATAGGATATAAACCTAATAAACCAAATATGAGGGGGGGAGGAGAGGTGTAGAGATTCCAGTTTTAACTTATACACATTCAGAAAAACCTGGGAAGTTGACTCATGAAGTCTTAATAACATGATTGCAAACAAACCATGGAACGGGTGGGGATTGAACCCAGGGGGAGTAAAGTTTTTTTTTTTTTAATGAAAAATAGAGAATTAGAAACCAAAATGCATAAACTATGCAATGGGAAGGTAGATGTGTTCTCCAGGAGAGAATTAAACAAGAGTATTAGCTGGTCCTAAAGGGATCATATGTCAGAGAAAATCTTTTTCCCTCCCTACGATCCCTTGCTCACTCGATACAACATTCCAAAACCTTACCTTTTTTTTTCCCTACACCAGACACCCAAGAGAAGCCTAAAAAAAAATCTTTTTCAAAAGATTTCACAAAAGAATTATTCTGACGATTTTTTTTTTTAAGTTTTCAGTTTTTTTTTTTAAGCTTATGCTTTTGTTATAATGATTTTTTTTAAATAATGTTATTCATACTGAGAGGTGTATGGCTTTTGTTGTATACTGTATAAACTTTAATTGGAAGTGACAGGTTACCTGATGCTTATGTGTGTCTCGTCTAGTCGATAGGCTTGAAACGCCATTAACCAGCCAATGATAGAATAGAGAACCATTCTCGTACTAAGAGTGATATTCTTGTAGATTTCAACGTTCTCATGATGATATACAGCTGCTGCGGTGCCAGACGTGCTGGGGCTGTTTTGTCTAACTTGCTAATTCGTTGGTAAATAAACGTTTTCATACGTTTCTGAAAGCTAACCCAACCTAACCTAACATAAGATAATCTAATATAACCTAACTTAACCTACTCTAACTTAATCTACTCCCCTGTAACTTAAGGTACCTTTACGAACGTTAGGAAAGTGACGTATACAACAGCCTAAGAAAAAAAATATCCAGTCATATGAACCTGTGTTGAAAAAATGGGCTATCAAAGAAACACGAATATTAAGAAATAATGAATAATAATGAGTAATCAAAGAATCTTGAATAATGGTGAGTAATCAGAGTGATTAATTACAGTAAGCGATCAAGTGGGACTCATTCCTTATCTGTCCCCAGATTCACTTAATGTGAATTATGGCTGCATTAAAATCTTTGAAAGAGGATTAGAATCTGATGACAAAGCATCCTTGTCTAACAGCCACGATGAATGATCTGTCAGATAATAGCGTTGGGCTACCCTATTGATCCTGTGTGTGTGTGTGTGTGTGTGTGTGTGTGTGTGTGTGTGTGTGTGTGTGTGTGTGTGTGTGTGTGTGTGTTTGCTCACTTATATGTGGTTGGAGGGGTCGAATCCCTGCTCTTGGCCCCGCATCTTTGTTAGTCGCCTGTGTATGTGTGCGTGGTGATTTTTCCTCCTAAACAAATTCACCACACCACTGTATAACCTTTGCAATCGTTGCTGCTCTTGCACCTCCTCCTTGGTCTCACTACACTCACTAATCACTTTATTTGTAAAGAAATGTCTATTTCACACACTGTTTCTTCATCAACGTAATATTACCGAGTTGTCTTCTCACTAATCGTACAAGATTTTCTCTTTCCGATTTCTCGTGACCTCTTATGTAAGTGGTTTCTTATACAGGTGGCTGTTATATAAGGGACTTCTTATATCACATATCCTTGTGTTGTTATATTAACATCCTTCTGTTTACCAACATGTTATATTTAGTGTTATTTTACCACAAATGAAAATTATTAATTCTGGAGAATACTTTCAGCCTCTGGAATTTGTTCTGCCATTTAGGTTTCTATTTGTTTTTTAATCTGTTGGGTTTGTATGAGAATTTCTTAAGAAAACTTCATTCAATACTATTTTTTCCGTGATGTGTTCACTCGTATGATGATTGGCACTCCTCAGTACTCGATATAATGTCATGTTCACTCGTATGATGAGTGGCACTTGTCAGTACTCTGTATAATGTCATGTTCACTCGTATGATGAGTGGCACTTGTCAGTACTCGATATAATGTCATGTTTACTCGTATGATGAGTGGCACTTGTCAGTACTCTGTATAATGTTATGTTCACTCGTATGATGAGTGGCACTTGTCAGTACTCTGTATAATGTTATGTTCACTCGTATGATGAGTGGCACTTGTCAGTACTCTGTATAATGTTATGTTCACTCGTATGATGAGTGGCACTTGTCAGTACTCTGTATAATGTTATGTTCACTCGTATGATGAGTGGCACTTGTCAGTACTCTGTATAATGTTATGTTCACTCGTATGATGAGTGGTACTCCTCAGTACTCTGTATAATGTTATGTTCACTCGTATGATGAGTGGCACTTGTCAGTACTCTGTATAATGTTATGTTCACTCGTATGATGAGTGGCACTTGTCAGTACTCTGTATAATGTTATGTTCACTCGTATGATGAGTGGCACTTGTCAGTACTCTGTATAATGTTATGTTCACTCGTATGATGAGTGGCACTTGTCAGTACTCTGTATAATGTCATGTTCACTCGTATGATGAGTGGCACTTGTCAGTACTCTGTATAATGTTATGTTCACTCGTATGATGAGTGGTACTCCTCAGTACTCTGTATAATGTTATGTTCACTCGTATGATGAGTGGTACTCCTCAGTACTCTGTATAATGTTATGTTCACTCGTATGATGAGTGGCACTTGTCAGTACTCTGTATAATGTTATGTTCACTCGTATGATGAGTGGCACTTGTCAGTACTCTGTATAATGTTATGTTCACTCGTATGATGAGTGGCACTTGTCAGTACTCTGTATAATGTTATGTTCACTCGTATGATGAGTGGCACTTGTCAGTACTCTGTATAATGTTATGTTCACTCGTATGATGAGTGGCACTTGTCAGTACTCTGTATAATGTTATGTTCACTCGTATGATGAGTGGCACTTGTCAGTACTCTGTATAATGTTATGTTCACTCGTATGATGAGTGGCACTTGTCAGTACTCTGTATAATGTTATGTTCACTCGTATGATGAGTGGCACTTGTCAGTACTCTGTATAATGTCATGTTCACTCGTATGATGAGTGGTACTCCTCAGTACTCTGTATAATGTTATGTTCACTCGTATGATGAGTGGTACTCCTCAGTACTCTGTATAATGTTATGTTCACTCGTATGATGAGTGGCACTTGTCAGTACTCTGTATAATGTTATGTTCACTCGTATGATGAGTGGCACTTGTCAGTACTCTGTATAATGTTATGTTCACTCGTATGATGAGTGGCACTTGTCAGTACTCTGTATAATGTTATGTTCACTCGTATGATGAGTGGTACTCCTCAGTACTCTGTATAATGTTATGTTCACTCGTATGATGAGTGGCACTTGTCAGTACTCTGTATAATGTTATGTTCACTCGTATGATGAGTGGCACTTGTCAGTACTCTGTATAATGTTATGTTCACTCGTATGATGAGTGGCACTTGTCAGTACTCTGTATAATGTTATGTTCACTCGTATGATGAGTGGCACTTGTCAGTACTCTGTATAATGTTATGTTCACTCGTATGATGAGTGGCACTTGTCAGTACTCTGTATAATGTTATGTTCACTCGTATGATGAGTGGCACTTGTCAGTACTCTGTATAATGTCATGTTCACTCGTATGATGAGTGGTACTCCTCAGTACTCTGTATAATGTTATGTTCACTCGTATGATGAGTGGTACTCCTCAGTACTCTGTATAATGTTATGTTCACTCGTATGATGAGTGGCACTTGTCAGTACTCTGTATAATGTTATGTTCACTCGTATGATGAGTGGCACTTGTCAGTACTCTGTATAATGTTATGTTCACTCGTATGATGAGTGGCACTTGTCAGTACTCTGTATAATGTTATGTTCACTCGTATGATGAGTGGCACTCCTCAGTACTCTGTATAATGTCATGTTCACTCGTATGATGAGTGGCACTCCTCAGTACTCTGTATAATGTCATGTTCACTCGTATGATGAGCGGCACTTGTCAGTACTCTCTGTATAGTGTCATGTTCACTAGTATGATGAGTGGCACTTGTCAGTACTCTGTATAATGTTATGTTCACTCGTATGTGAGTGGCACTTGTCATGTTCACTCGTATGATGAGTGGCACTCCTCAGTACTCTGTATAATGTCATGTTCACTCGTATGATGAGCGGCACTTGTCAGTACTCTCTTTATAGTGTCATGTTCACTAGTATGACGAGTGGCACAATCCAATACTCAATTTATTGTGCCATGTTCACTCACAAGATTAGTGGCACTGCCCAGTATTATTTAACGTGCCATGTTCGCTCACAAGACGAGTGCCAATGCCCAATAAATGTAATATATACAAGATTCTACATTAATTGTAATGAGGAACCTTGATTCCGCATCCAATTCTTCGGTTAACTGGGTTTTAAGCCTATTACTACACTATGGTTATTAAGGCCACATTAATCCCTAAAATAAGTATTATTGAAAAAAAAAACTCTAAGCAAATATACGTACAGAAAAATTTACATCTCTGTGTAAATATCCTGTGAAAATTCTTTATTCATCGTTTATGATATCAAATAAATTCCTCTTTTAATATAATTACATTTGACATTCCATTCACACACGAAGTTCTTTATTTTAAGTTAATAAAACAGTTTTATTAAGATTATGGTTAGCTTAATTTGTTTAATAACTCAAATAGCGGAAAAAAGTTGGTTGGAAAGGGCTAGGAGAGGAACGTTAAGGTTCTCACGTCGATGGACCAGTTCTGTATGCAAATGGAAAACCCCGAGTCCTTATACTTGGGAGCAAAAGGCAGTTTGTATGTAAATTCTGAAATAATTAGTGGCAACGTCAGAGCATGGCACGTACGCTTTCTGGTTTCAGGATTGGACAAATGTTGCATAGAATATTATGGAACACCTTCGACAAAAGTAAGAAATTCAGAGGGACAGAGAGATAAGAGGGAGAGAGAGGGAGGAAGGGAAGGAGAGAGGGAGGGAGGAAGAGAAAGGAAGGGAGGGAGGGAGGGAGAGGAAGGGAAAATATTGGAAGTGCTGGTTGCTGGGGAGTTGCAAAAAGGATTTAGGGGTTGTTGGGATAGGAAGGAATGGGGATTAGAGAAAAGGATTTGGGTGTTAAAAGATTAAATGAAATTTTATAGGAAGGATAGGAGTATTAAAGAAAGGATTGGAATGCTGTATGGAGGATTTGGGTGTTATTCCCAGTACTACAATTTAATAAGAAAACTTTGGCTGTTACGGTGTATGAAGGTTTTCGATATTATAGGAAATACTGTAGCCTTTGAGAAGGGACTGGGCTGTTACATACGGGACTATGGTGTAACATATGTAGAATTAGAGTGCTATGCATGAGAACTCAGTCACATATAATACACTTACAGCTAATTTGGTGGCCCGGTGGCCTGGTGGCTAAAGCTCCCGCTTCACACACGGAGGGCCCGGGTTCGATTCCCGGCGGGTGTAAATATTTCGACACGTTTCCTTACACCTGTTGTCCTGTTCACCTAGCAGCAAATAGGTACCTGGGTGTTAGTCGACTGGTGTGGGTCGCATCCTGGGGGACAAGATTAAGGACCCCAATGGAAATAAGTTAGACAGTCCTCGATGCACACTTTCTTGGGTTATCCTGGGTGGCTAACCCTCCGGGGTTAAAAATCCGAACGAAATCTTATTCTTATTCTTAACAGGAGCACAAGTAATGAGTAACAATGAAAGCTTAACGAAGTTCTTGAGGGGTCTTCAAATTGTCCTTCATATTTTACTGTGCTCAGAGAAGCAACATTGTAACAATGTACTTCTCTATTACACTACTGATGCCTCCAGTACATCCTTCATCAACATTACACTACTGATGCCTCCAGTACATCCTTCATCAACATTACACTACTGATGCCTCCAGTACATCCTTCATCAACATTACACTACTGATGCCTCCAGTACATCCTTCATCAACATTACACTACTGATGCCTCCAGTACATCCTTCATCAACATTACACTACTGATGCCTCCAGTACATCCTTCATCACATTACACTACTGATGCCTCCAGTACATCCTTCATCAACATTACACTACTGATGCCTCCAGTACATCCTTCATCACATTACACTACTGATGCCTCCAGTACATCCTTCATCAACATTACACTACTGATGCCTCCAGTACATCCTTCAACAACATTACACTACTGATGCCTCCAGTACATCCTTCAACACATTACACTACTGATGCCTCCAGTACATCCTTCATCAACATTACACTACTGATGCCTCCAGTACATCCTTCATCACACATACTGATGCCTCCACTATCACATGATGCCTCCAGTACATCCTTCATCAATTACACTACTGATGCCTCCAGTACATACTGATGCCTCCATTACATCCTTCATCAACATTACACTACTGATGCCTCCAGTACATCCTTCATCAACATTACACAACTGATGCCTCCAGTACATCCTTCATCACATTACACTACTGATGCCTCCAGTACATCCTTCATCAACATTACACTACTGATGCCTCCAGTACATCCTTCATCAACATTACACTACTGATGCCTCCAGTACATCCTTCATCAACATTACACAACTGATGCCTCCAGTACATCCTTCATCACTACTTACATCCTTCACTGATGCCTCCAGTACATCCTTCATCAACATTACACTACTGATGCCTCCAGTACATCCTTCATCACATTACAGTACTGATGCCTCCAGTACATCCTTCATCACATTACACTACTGATGCCTCCAGTACATCCTTCATCACATTACAGTACTGATGCCTCCAGTACATCCTTCATCAACATTACACTACTGATGCCTCCAGTACATCCTTCATCAACATTACACTACTGATGCCTCCAGTACATCCTTCATCAACATTACACTACTGATGCCTCCAGTACATCCTTCATCACATTACACTACTGATGCCTCCAGTACATCCTTCATCACATTACACTACTGATGCCTCCAGTACATCCTTCATCAACATTACACTACTGATGCCTCCAGTACATCCTTCATCAACATTACACTACTGATGCCTCCAGTACATCCTTCATCACATTACACTACTGATGCCTCCAGTACATCCTTCATCACATTACACTACTGATGCCTCCAGTACATCCTTCATCACATTACACTACTGATGCCTCCAGTACATCCTTCATCAACATTACACTACTGATGCCTCCAGTACATCCTTCATCAACATTACACTACTGATGCCTCCAGTACATCCTTCATCACATTACACTACTGATGCCTCCAGTACATCCTTCATCAACATTACACTGCTGATGCCTCCAGTACATCCTTCATCACATTACACTACTGATGCCTCCAGTACATCCTTCATCAACATTACACTACTGATGCCTCCAGTACATCCTTCATCACATTACACTACTGATGCCTCCAGTACATCCTTCATCAACATTACACTACTGATGCCTCCAGTACATCCTTCATCAACATTACACTACTGATGCCTCCAGTACATCCTTCATCAACATTACACTACTGATGCCTCCAGTACATCCTTCATCAACATTACACTACTGATGCCTCCAGTACATCCTTCATCAACATTACACTACTGATGCCTCCAGTACATCCTTCATCAACATTACACTACTGATGCCTCCAGTACATCCTTCAACACATTACACTACTGATGCCTCCAGTACATCCTTCATCAACATTACACTACTGATGCCTCCAGTACATCCTTCATCAACATTACACTACTGATGCCTCCAGTACATCCTTCATCACATTACACTACTGATGCCTCCAGTACATCCTTCATCACATTACACTACTGATGCCTCCAGT